>NC_024797.2:32362696-32662696 GCF_000309985.2 Brassica rapa
GCGACCACGTAATCACATGGACATCCTCATGTTTGCATGTGCTGATCTTTGCGAGAGAAGACTGGCCCATTTACAGGTTTAATTGGCACTTGACGTCAGCTACTATATATGTTTCATAAATATAAAAATTTATATTTTCAATGCAACTTTTAAATTTATTTATTATTTTTTCCACATTAACTAAGACATTTAGTATTTTTTCTTTTTTGAAATCTATACTATTAAAACAAGATTCTATTTTAAAAATTTAGAATTCTGCCCTTAGATTTTCATCATATTTACAAAATAATAAAAATATTATGTATTTATGGTAACAAATAAAATTTCTTTACAAACCAAAACAAAACCATAAATGCTAATTGGAAATATAATTTGTGTGGAGTTTGAAAATTTTAAGAGTTAATAGATTTTTAAAAGTTAAGTAGATTTGATGAATTCTTACCCAATGTATTGTATAAATTGTCATTGATTATTATAGATTTTCATATATACTTTTCTTTCCAAACTTATCTTTCTATTATTTTGTTTTAAAAAGAATTTCTTTCATAAAATAGAACTATTTGAAAATTAAATAAAATTTTTGGTTTTTTAATATTTTGACATTTTGATTTGTCTTATTTGATTTTTGTTTTAATTTTTTTAAGATCAACCTATGAATTTTCTCATGATTTTATTTTAATATCAAATAGTTATATTTCATGAAATATTTTTTTCTTAAATTGTTATTTTTAATAATTTCTTTTATCTTTAGTTTTCTTTTTACAATTATCTTTGACTTTACAATAAAAATGTAAAAAAATCTTGTTGTGTTTGTGTATTTTTGTTTTTGTGTTTTTGTACATAGATTTTGAGAATTCTATGACTATATGTGATATTTGTAAAGTTGAGTGTAATGAGTAAAACTATAGATAATTTATGGCCCAATAACAAAAGAGTTTAAAAGAATTACAAAGTCAATAAAAATTAAATTGTTTGAATAACATAGGATTTTCATAGAATTTAAGAGTCCACAAACCAATAACAAAGGATTCTAATAAGATTTTAAGAATTCATTAACCAATAACAATGAAATCTCTAAATTTTAAAATTCCTTCAAAATTTCACTCTCAATAATAATGAAATCTCTAAATTTTAAAATTCGTTCAAAATTTCACTCCCAATTAACTATTAGCATTTACTTTCTGTAAAACTTTATCATACACATAACAATTCTTTTTTCGACAAGATTTTTTTTTTGTTTTGAATAATTAGATATTTCTAATCATATGAAGTATACTTAATTTTGCGGGTAATAAATAAATTAAACTAATATAATTTATTTATGAGATATAAATGAATTGATGTGTTTTTTTGTAGTGTATTTTCCTAATTCTCAGAAATAACAAAATCATAAAATTTCCTTTTTACAATTTTTATAGTTGAGTTTTATATGGTTGTGAAATATCTTTCATTTTTTCAACTTATACAGTAGTGTTTTTATATAATTGGAACAAATATATGCATCTAAATAATTTAATAAAATATTATCATTAAAAATAAAATGTGCAAAAAAAAAAATTATGTAATGAGAAAATATCTGTAGTATATAAATATAATACTTTAGAATAAATTAAATGAATACTTTAATGGACTCATTAAATTGAGTAATTTACGTAACAAAATCATAAAATTTCCTTTTTACAATTTTTATAGTTGAATTTTATATGGTTGAAATAAATATATGCATCTAAGTAAATAAGTAAATAAGTAAATAAATAATCACTAAAAGTTAAAATCTGTAAAGAAAAAAAAATCTGCAAAGAATAATATTAAAATATGTAATGAGAAATTTCTTTAATTTTTCCAACTTATATAGTAGTGTTTTTATATAATTGGAACAAATATATGCATCTAAATAATTTAATAAAATATTATCATTAAAAATAAAATGTGCAAAAAATATTAAATTATGTAATGAAAAACTATCTTTAGTATATAAATATAATACTTTAGAATAAATTAAAATTAATACAATATTTTTTCTAACAAAATAACTTCTTTAAAAATAATTTCATAAATATAAATATAAATTTTTGTAAAGCATATCTAATATCTATAATTATGACATAAACAATCAATAAATTTTAAATGTATATAGTTATCATATAAAAAACACATAATCTTATAATTTAAAAAGGGGAATTGCCACTAATACCCCTTTTCATTTATACACTAACCAACTATACCACCAGATTTTTAATAGTCAAAATACCATTGTACCCTTAAATAATTAAACCTAAATTACTCTCTTTCCTCTCCCCCGACATGTGTCTTTAGCCAGAGATATCGGTCAGGTTTCTCTCGCCGGAGATATCGGTCAGGTTTCTCTCGCCGGAGGTATCCTCTCTGATCCGATCGATGACTGTGAAATCGCAATTGAGTATGCCTTTCATTTTAGGTAACAATGAGTGAGGGACTTGGACTGCTCTCTTCGCCAATGGTGCTTTTGGTCTATAGTAAGCCTTTTTCACACCTTTCATTTTATTGTTGGTTTTGATCTAATGATTTTAATTTTAATTTTCTGCTCTAGAAGTACAAGTCGGAGCACCAGAAATGAGAGAGAGCTCCGATATTAAAGATCTAATCTCCTACGGATACGATTTAATCAACTTACTGAACTCCAAGAACGGAGTTGACGTTATGTCGCGCGCAAAGCTTCAACCACTCAAAAGCTCTCCACTTGGCTTGCGATGAGGATTTCAATCAGATTCAGGAATCAATTAAAGGTTTGTTTCTTCACTTGGGTCTCTAGAAAACTTCGAAAGACTGATACTTTACAAGAATCAACAATAAAAGTGTTCAATTTGTTTTGTTTTGTTTAAAAAAAAAATGCAGATTGTAAGAAGAAGCTAGAAGCTTGCAAGAAGAAAACAGAGGAAGCTTATTCAGATGAATCAGCAGGAGATGATGACATTGAGCGTCTTCAGAAAGAGCTTGATGAAGATATGGAACTAGAAAGCAAGATAAATGACGAGCTTAGATAAGTGTATATACTTTAGTTTCTAGTCCCTTGGTTCAGTGACAAGAAAAGTCTTTGTTCTGTCTGTCAATACAGTCGTTGCTGATGAACTCAAAGACCTGAATGCACAGTGGACATCAGTTGATGAAAAGAGGCAATCTTTAAAGAGTAAAGACCGGACGACTTGAGAGCTGAGTAAGATGCAGTAGCTTCTTCTGAATGTTTGGTAAGATATTGGGCTTCTCAACTCCTCTTTTTATCTGCAGGAAGAAGCTTTCTAAGTATGCTTGTGTCACAAACGTTATACCAGAAGCAGACGTTAATGATCCATCAAAGATATCAGGCTGTATCCTTCTATGTATGCTTGTGTCACAAAGGTTATACCAGAAGAAGACGTTAATGATCCATCAAAGATCTCAGGCTGTATCCTTTTTCTTTTCATCATCTCCTTACTTCACGAGTCTCATTCCTTGAGTGTTTTGAATCCTTGATTAAAGTATTCATTAGATATGGTCTGAGAAGTTCCAATTAGACACAAATAAGATGACGGCCTATGAGACATGTAACAGTATCTGGAGCATCATCATAAACAAGCAATACTATGATATCAAATGAATAAACATTAACGCAAAGAACGTAAACAAGAATTGAAAACCGTTGGGCTTCATTCATACCTTCTCTCCTAAGAAAGCTGGAGACAAACATGCTTAGAGCATCTCCAAAAAAGAACTCTATTTTGAAGTTTTCAAAACTCTATATTTGAAGTTTAAATGTGTTCTTCTCCAAAAGCAAAATTTCAAACTTAACTTCAAAACTATTTGTATTTTATAATACGGTCTTTATATTTGTCATAACTAATTTGATTTCATAAATTTTTTTATAAATAACTATCACATATATAAACATATTAAAACAATATTAATTAATAAAATATTAAATTAAAATATAAAATTTTAAACAAAATAACTTAATTAATATTAAACTTTAAGCAAAATATCATATTATTTCATAAAGTGATTTTTGTAATTCATATATGATCTACTAGTGCATTTCGAAGTAAAAATAGCTCTCTTCATTTTTAATTTGTAGATTAGAGATAAAAAAATTGTTGAAATTGGGAGATATTAATACTTGTAAATACATTAGATCAGAACAAGAAAATAAAAGAGAAACATAAAATATTACTAAAAGACTAACTTTTATCGATGATATTAATACTCGTGAATATATTCAGTATGAACAAGAAAGAATTGTACGAAAAGACATCATCAACAACAACAACCATCTTCAATTACACACAAAAAATTGGACAATATTTGGAAATTTTGAAGGTTCCAGATCAACCTTACTTGACTATTAGTGTTGTTGTAATATTTAAATTTGTGTAATAGTTATGTCTTAATGTAATTTTTTTAAAGTTTTTTGGTTAAATTTCTTTTGTATATTTTTGTTATCTAAATCTAGTTTTCAATATTTTAAATCTTCTTTTAAAATTTTATTTAATTTTATGTGTAAACTTAAATTTTGTAAACAAAACTTAAAATATTTATGAGATATAATTTTTATAAGGATTAAAATAAGAAACAAGAAAATATTTATGAATTATAAATGTAATGTGTAATTATAGAGACCAAAATACAAATAATAATATGAAACTTCAAATTTGAAGTTTTGAGAAGTGAAACTTCAAATATAGAGTTTTACTCATCAAAACTTCAAATTTGAAGTTTTGAAGTTTCTCTTTGGAGATCAAAAAATTTCATATTTGAAGTTATAGAGTGTCTTTTGGAGATGCTCTTAGACCTATGGTCCAATGACATAACCAACAAGATTTGCCATCTGCAAATTGAGAAACTTTATAAATACTTTCATAAAGATTTACTTATAATTTTTGTAAGAATTTATAAATGATCTATAAACTCTTTTAACTGATTTATAAATTGTTTTATAAACTCTTATAAATTGTGTTATGGATAGCCTAGCCCGTAAAGCTAGGATGCAGCTGTCGTATGTTGTTCATATGGATGTAGATCACCCAGTTTGGTTTACAGAGTCAATATGAGTCTGTAAAAGTCGATGACAAAAAAAAAAAAAATTGTGTTATGAAGATTATTAAATTCTTATAGTCTTTGGAATAAACCGTTATAAATAGATTTATAAACGTTTATAAATAGATATATAACCTTGTAAATTAATTTATAAACACTTTTAAATAAATGTATAAACTCTTATAAATAGCTTATAAGTTCTTGTAAATAGTTTTATAAACTCTTTTAAATATTTTTATAAACCTTTATTAAATGTTTATATATTAGTTATAATGGTTTATAAAATGTTTATATTAGTTATAATGGTTTATAAGATGTTTATATTATTTATAATGGTTTATAAATTATTTGTAAGGAATTATATATAATTTATAAAGGTTTATAAATAATTCTGAAGATTTATAGATCATTTGTAATGGTTTCTAAGTTATTTATAATGGTGTATATATACTCTGGTCTGGATGATCTTGCAGCAGCCTGCAAGGCAATGGAAGGTGTAGAAGTAATTAATGAGATTTGATGTAGGAGAGAGTAAAGAAGGGTCGGGTATGGCCTACGAAGCGCTTTTCTTTTCCAATCTATTCTTGGAATGGGACTGTACTCCTTCGTCAGCCTCATCCCGTCCTCCACCGTCACCTTGTACTTCGGCAACTCGTCGTCCGTGAAAATCCCTAACGCGACGTAATCCAATCCCATGATCCTGATCCCGATCCTGATCGGCTCGCCGGTGATTATAGCCACCAGATCTTATTGTTCTGTATGATTCTGCAACTCAACATTAGGTTTTCATGACACTTTTCCAATGAATTACTTTGATATTTCCAGGCACAATATTTCAAAAATGGTATCGAAGAGATGGCTAGAAGAACCTTACGATGTGTGGCACTGGCCTTCAGAACCTATGAGCTTGAAAAGGTCCCAACAGGCTAAGAACTCTCAGACTGGATTCTCCCAGAGAACGGCCTTATTTTACGATCTATAGTAGGCATAAAGGTGAGGATTAGTTTTGTTTATTTATGTTCATTTTTACTTTTATCTTCACATTAGTCAAATATATACATCGTATTTGTTTAGTTTCAGAACAATAACCCACATATCATGGGCTGCAGTATTTTTGTAGTGTTTCTTATCAAATTATTTTCAAATGTGGACTAAGAAGCTGGTGTCAAGGTGCTTCTTTTGTTCGATTTTACCAAAAAGGCCCATTGCACAAATTCTCTTTCTTAGCCTGCTAATAACGCTGTCCGTATGGTTACTGGTGACAACGTCCAAACTGCCAGGGCTATTGCTTTGGAGTGTGGAATATTGACTTCAGATGCTGATGCCTCAGAGCCTAATCTTGGAATGGGCGCGTGTATCCGTCTGGTTTGTAGATTTTTCGACTTCCTGACATTAGAGAGTATCTAATTGAGATATGCTTTGTCTTCCTGCAGAACATGAAGCCTCATGAAAATTGGAAACAACTGTTTTCCATAAAAAGAAGCAGCAGTAGATCATTTCTTAGAGTAATGCAAGATATGTACCTGAACCTCTTCTTTGGAGATGAAGTGTTCAAATACTTTAGGAGTTATGATAGTTAGAGGTGATCTTGCAGTTGAACGTGGATGGGAGAGACTAGATAATATACAAAAGATTATACATGTTTGCAAAGTTGCTAGTGTACAGGTGATTTTGGCGACTCAGGTTATTTAAATCACTTGTCAATGGTCTTTCAACTCGAGTGGAGATCACAGATGCTGCAAATGGCAGAAGGTCAAAAAATTTCACCAAAAGTAAACATGATCCTGCTAAATATTTATTTGTCTATAGAGTTTGAATATTTTTGCAGGGAGAGCTGTGTGATGTTGAACAAAGGCAACTTATTATAAGCCTGTATAAATATTTTATAAGCCCTTATAAAACTCTATTCTATAAATCAACTTATTATTATTTATAATAAATTAACTTAGAAATCCTTACAAACCAGTTCATAAACTCTTATAAATTAACTTATAAACCTTTATAATCAAAAACTAGTTTATAAACTCTGATAAATCAGTTTATAATCCCTTATAAGTTAATTTATAAACCCTTAGAAATTAATTTATAAACCATTTATTAATACTTAAAATTAATAATAGTGATTTACTATCAAAATGACTCATTTATGATTTCGCATAATCAACTATTGTTCTACAAAACCACATAAAGCAATTGCTAATCATCAATTCAGGCTACAAGATTGATGCATACACATGTCCAATTATTTATAAACCATTTATAAACACTTATAAATGACTTATAAACCCTTATAAACCTTATAATTTGTTTAAATAATTTTATAAATGAAATAAAGACTTTTATAAATGATATAAAAAAACTCGTATAATGATTATTTATAAATTCTTATAAATAAATAGCTCTTATACCAATTATGAAATTTTTTTAAAAATTATAAACTAATTTTAAAATCTATTCTTCTATAGTTTCTATAAATTATTTGTTCTGAACCAATTTACAAACACTTAAATAAATATAAACTATTATTAATGGGTACATTTGCTTTTAGGAGTTTACAAATGATACACAAAACCCTTTAAATTCTTACAAAAGACATATCAGTTTATATATACTTATAAAATTTTATAAATTGATTCTTAAGGTCTTATAAACTGATTTATGGTTTATAAGGTGATTTTTGGGGTTTTAAGATAATATATTATTTTTATTAACTAATTTTAGTGTTATAAGTGTTATACACCGATTTTTAACCTTTCTGATATTTTTCTAGCAGAATATATATATTTTTCTAACAGCTCTAGAAGAGCCTCTAAACCGTTTATATACCTTTGATAAATTCTTATAAAGCCTTTATATTTTTTTTTATAAACCCTTATAAATGGTTTATAAACTATGAATAAATATTTTTATAAATATTTATAAACTTTTATAAATTATATCTTTATAATTTTTTTTATAAATCTTTGTTATAGACCCTTAATTAACATTTTAGAAACCTTTATAAGCTTCTACAAATATTTATAAACCTTTATAAAAGGTTTATAATCTCTTTATAAGTTCTTATTACTTAACCTTATAAAATGATTTATGAACTCTTATAAAATCATTTGTATATTTATAAAATATTTTATAAACTCTCATAAACTTTTGTAACTGGCTTTATAAATTCTTATAAATAGATTTATAGACTTTGAAATAGTTTGTTAACTATTATTACTGATTTTTGAATTACTTTTTGCTTCTTAATATTACCAAAGAGATATCCACTTTTGTAATCATAGGTACGTGAGGCAGGACTAGAGACAAGTGTGAAAATCTCTGGAAAGAATCAGCTATTGCATTTATGTTGAGATTGTTGGTTTTCCATCATAGTATAAGAAACCACAGTGAAGTGAAGTGAGCATCCCTGCTGTTTTTTTGTGTTTTGGATGGCTTGGAAATGAAACAACATGTGGATTTGTTCTGTTTTGTAACAATAAGATCTTATCCGTAATGAAGGTAAAAGTCTCAAATAACTTATCTGTTAGGCTCTCTGTTGCAACCCTGTTATACTATATGTCCAATGGTCTTCACATACTTCATTTTAACATGAAAACAAAACATATCTTGATCTTCATCACATGAGCCATCAAGAGGATGATTCTAGGAAGAAGAACATACATTTCCTGATTATTTCATAACATTTACCAATCGATAACTTATCTAGAAAAACACACATTATTTATGAAATATTAATCATCATTTTACAAGAAAAAGAAACGCTATGGAAGATGACAAAGCGGTTGATGACAGAACATGTGTTTCTAAGGTTACCAATATTGTTTCTGTAATGTGTCCCACAAAACGTAAGATACATGAGGGAATTTTGCTTGGTAAAACATAAAACACTGAACTTGGTCTAGCAGTTTCAGTGAAGTGAGCGTCCCTGCTGTTTTGTTGTGTTTTGGATGGCTTGGAAAGGAAACAACATGTGGATTTGTTCTGTTTTGTAACAATAAGATCTTATCCGTAATGAAGGTAAAAGTCTCAAATAAATTATCTGTTAGGCTCTCTGTTGCAACCCTGTTAAAATCGATCGCCAAAAGAGAGAGAGAGAGAGAGGAAGAAAACGATGATTGAGAGAAGATAAGGGAAGGATACTATTGTCTTTTGCCCATTAATATGAACATGGTATTTATGAAAATGTCCATAGACTAGTGGTAAAATTGAAAAGTGGTATCAAACAAAGTGTAATAGTAAAATTTCTCCTATTAAAAAAGTCTTATAATTAAAAAATTTGTAGAATTTAAAAGAAAATTAATCCTGCGCTTTTTATAGCGCGGGTCAAAATCTAGTATAGTATGAAAAGGGTTATTTTTGACATTCTAGATTTATTCTTAAAATGTAAAATTTGTATTTTCATGAAACGAGGGAGTATTAATCTAAAGACATCAAAATCCAAACGCAAACTAAAAATACAGGAAGACAAAAGAGAGAGACTTTTAGCAAGGTTACATGAAAACAGAAACGGATACGAAACGTTTCGAAACGTGATTTTTGAATTTTTTTTTTTTGCTTTGGAAACATTTCAGAAACGTCTATATATACATATATGTAATTGATTAATATTTGCATTCATTTTTATTATGTTTAGTATATCTTAGAATACAATAAACAAATAGTCATTCTATTTAATCATACGAAAATAAAATAAGTAATCATTAAACATCAAAATCATCTTAAAAATTCAAAATAAAAAAAAATTCAGTACTTAGATATTAAATAGTTTAACTAAAATAAAAATCATAACAATAAGTCGGAAAGTTCTAGCGTTTCTAAAATAGAAACACAAGTTTTCACTACGTTTTCAAACTAAGATTTTTAAGAAACGAAATTTCAATGAGTTTCTGCGAGTTTCTGAGAGATTCCAATTCTGAAACGTTTCCGAAACGGACCGTTTTCATGCAACATACCTTTTTAGACATAGCTTTTTAGACAGCTTTAGGTTGAATCTGTTCGAAGTCAAAAACCTCAAACATGAGCCGTCGAACATCAGGTTTGCCGTAGATGGTGTAAGCTACGCTGTGAATGGCTTGTTGAACAGCGGTTGTTGCCGGGTTTTTAAGTCTCCTCTTATGCTCATACCGATCATGAACCTCCTCCGAGTAGATGGCAATGTGGCAATGTTCCATGGATAAGGTGCAGATTTCACGAGATCCGTTAATAATATGGGCCTGAAAAAGCCCATTAAAAGCCTAACAATGCAGTGAGTCTAAGTTCGTTTTTTTTGGTCTCGGATTCTTGAATTGTTAACTTTGTTTGAGCTGCACTAATATAGTTTAAATTAGGGAAGATTACTCAAATAACACTAATCTTTGTTTTTATTACTAGATTAACACTTATTTTTTTTTTTTTACAAAACTGTTTTTTGTACCCAAATTGCCCTCATGTCCTTTGTTAACAAAAAACATATTTACTAAAAATGTCATTACTATTTTATGAAAAAAAAAAAAACAAAATTGATAAAAAGTATGCCGTTAAAAACCTGCGATACATGATAACAGATTTATTAGTTTCTGGCAAATTTAATTCCTCCCGCAGGTTTACCTTGGCATACTTAATATTGTTATAGACTTTTATAAAAACTCTGCCATGCATTACAATAGACATATTTAAGTTAGCAGATTTGTTTAAGCTGCCAGACTTTTATAGCAGGCTTTTAGTCCTATGATAGCAGGTTCTTAATATGTGGAAGACTTTTTTTCGGATCAAAGATTTCTCTCATGGACTTTTTTTATTTTGGCAGATTTTTCAATATCCTAGATGGCAAACTTATATTATCTTACTTTATCTATGGCAAATTTTTCGTATAATATTCTTTATAGCAAACTTATAAGTTAATAGCATACTTCTATATACGACATGACAGACTTTTAAGAGTTTTATGTAGTGACAGACTTTTTTAAAATAAACTAGATTCCGGTTTAGTAATTAAACCGAGTAAAATTAAAATTTCTGGTTAAGTTATTACGAAATTGAGCCCAAAAAATCAATCATTAATTAACTCCTAGGTTTAGCCGTAACATCTTCTCCAAGACATGTTTTTTTCTCATTTACTAACAACTGGATTTCACGTTAATCCCAAAAAAAATTGATGGAAGGTCTTAAAACAGTTTGTGGTCAGTGGGTATTCGAGAAGGAAAGGTGGATGTTTCACGTTGATAACAAAAGAGGAACCAAAGTAATTCCAGTGAATGACAACACAAGCTTCGAAGATTTGATAAACAAGGTTCACGAGGATTACAGATTAGATAAGGGACAAGTTAACGTTGAATTGAGTTACATGTTCAGCAAGAAGAGTTTGAAGAATCTTAATCTTGACACACCCCCAGTAAAAATTGAGAATATCTGTCAGTTGCAAGGTTTCTTCCGTGGCCTAAAGTTTGAACGAGTTCGGCTATGCGTGGAGGATATCTTTCAAATGCTTCTGCGTCTAAGACTCTCTTTGCTGCTTCCAAAGGAATTCTACTACCTGGAGATATTCCAAGTATTCCGACAGATAAGACACAGAGCAGGCCAATCATTCTTCTCTTCTCAAACGGCCAATTCTTAATGCGTGGGAGCAATGATCTCAACTCAGATAGCATCGGACCATGTGCAGCAGACACACCCATCTCTTCCCAAAATGGCTTATGATCAACCTCAACCTTATCATCTATGTTGAAAGGCTCACAATTTAAACCTGTTATTTCACCAAACTCATGTAATGAAAACCTAATTGGCTGTCCTTCTATCAGAGACCACACCTCATGGATACTATCGACTACTAGCTGGTTTGTAAGTAAATGGTGAACAGCTTGGGCAGACCAGGTATAATCGAGGTCTTTGAACCTCAGAATAACTCCAACAGCTGATTCTTTAATGGATTCCCATGCATCTATGCCAACTGATTCCTCGACCATCTGTAAACTTGCCAAGTGACAGCTATGATTCATGCTTCGATGTTGCAATGGACATTTTCCCTCCTCATAAAGCCTTTTTGGATATGTTTTTGGACAGTCTGATGTACTCATCTCTCTGTAAAAAATGTACAATGTAATAAGACAGACATGAAAAACAATATTTTCCAGAAACATATGAAAACTGAGTTAGACAATTAGTAAATCAATGATACAAAAAAATAAAAGGTTTCTAAAGACACAGAGCCGACCTTTGATGTCAGGAGATATGAATATAAGTGATTCAAGCGGAGATGAGCTTCTAGGAGTGACGAAATCAACAGAACCCAAAATTTCAGAAAGGGGATTTAGGGTTCGTCAGATTTCTGTGATTACAGGTTTACTACCCTTGTGAATCGAAGCATTTAGTAGAAGAGAAGGGTGAGAAGAGATTGGAAAATTTAGAAACCAACAGATTTAGGGTTCAGGTCGGGGAAGGGAAGGGGGGGGGGGGGGAAGGAGAAGGAGTTTCTTCTGGTTTTTTTTTCATCGTTGTTTACGAAGGTGAGTTTTTTTTTTAATTTGTTACTTTTCCTTTTCTGAGAATTTTTATTTTAAAAATTGGTTTAATTCATTTAAAATTAGGGTATTATGGACTTTAACTCACCTTTTCTATTTTTTTTTTTTGGGTATGTTATTCTAGTAATAAGAACTAAGATGTGTGTTATTGTAAGTAATTTCCCTTTAAATTATGCCAGCTCCTTTTTTTTTCTTTTGATCTTTGTTACCATGGAGGCTTCATACTTTGTCCATAGCAGAGTGACATATGAAAACGGAGCCATCATGTAATTAAGGTTGTCAAATGACATATGAAAAAAAAATTACTTATATTTTCCTTCTACAATTTGATGAAATGCGAAAGAACCAAACTATTGACCCTTGTAAAATGTAATTGTTATCAAACTGACCCTAGTAAAAAATTATCTTGCGTCCGCCACTGGCTACATCCGCATTATTCAAATTGTCATCGTTTTGTTAGGGCTATAAGTATTTCTCATTTCACACTCAATACCGTTCTGGACACGACTGCTATTCACAGCCAAATCCTTTCAAGAATTAAAACAATCAGTCAAATATGTATGGTCTAGGCTTGTCTAATCTATCCAAACTGAATACTATATTCAAGACGAATGACCTTTCCACGACTATATAACATACATAAGTCAATTCTATTAAAAACTATATACAGATATTTTTATTTGTTGCCTTCTGATGCCCCTTCCTCTTGTCTGCAGTGATTACTTGTTTTTATTAATGCATTTTCGAGGAAAGACGATACAACCTTTTGTTTTTAACGTGTACAACTCGTGGAGTCTTTTATATCAAATGACGTGAACAAGGATTTCAAATAAAGGAAATTGTGATCTTGATTCTTGATAATACAGACACAAGAAGAATATCTCACCATAAGAGTATCTCCAATGGTGTTACTACCATTAGAGTCCTTAGCATTATTAAACTATTTTTTTAAAAAAAAATTTTGTGTGAATAGTTAAAGACTCTAATCAAAATTGTATGTCCAATAGTGTTCTCTAATTTGGAGCTCTTAGGAATTAAAAATATTTAATTTTAAAACATGTGAAATTAAAATTTTTATTTATTACATGATTAAATATAAAGATACAATAAAATATAAAGATAAAATATTAAATTTTAAAATTTTGGTGAATACTAAATAGATTTAACTCCATTAAAATTTTATTTATTACATGATTAAATATAAAGATAACATATTAAATTTTAAAATATGTGAAATTAAAATTTCTACCGACCCAATGGCACGATGCCACGTCTCTAAGGACCAAATCCTTATAATCCTTAATTAAGGACCAATTCTTAGCTAACTTAGGTTTTATAATATTATTGTATTCATATTAACTTAGGATTTTGTGCTAAGGACTCGTGATAAACCTCCGATGCCATCAATTTTTCTTATTTTACTTTATCTAAAACATGTATGGTGAAATTAATATCTTGTGTTGTCTATTAGAAAAAGGACATGGTTTTCTTAGAAAAACTATATAACCAAAATGATAAATAATGTAGCAAGAAGCGTTATTGCCTTTACTTGCATTACATGGAAACTAAAGTTTTTGTTTCTTTCTTAAACGTCAACTAAAATAGCTACATATTATCAACAATCGCCTAACCATAGGTTGCTATATAAAAATAAAAACATTAGCATTTGAAATAACGTAAATAAATACATCCCTAATTAATGATATCATGTCAAGTGGTATTGTATATTTGAGGCAGTAGGTTGATTTGTATTCAGAGGCATGATTGGTTAAAAATTTGCCTCATAAGTCCGTGGTTAACTTGGTGACAAGCGATCTAAAATGAATCCGTGTTTTAACAGAAAATCTATTGGAAGTACTGACTGATGCAGGAATCATGGAATTATTATTTTTTAAAAAGGTGTGCGGAATAAAATAACAAATTACTGAATGATGAAATGCTATTATGCTTTAGCTAAATGATGAAACGACTAGAGACAATGTGCAATTTAAAAAATTTGTATGGTTTAGTTTTAAAAAATGAGACCATGAGATTCCGTCACCATTCTGTGTTAGTAATAATATATCAAGATTAAGATTATCGTAGTTACTATATGGTTCGGAAAAGCATAACACTCAGGAGTATATTAGTTGAGATATGAGAAAGATTCAAGGTGGCCATGACACAATAATTCGCAGTGTCAAGTGAAGCATCGTTATCAACCTGGATCCCACCACTCTGTATTTCCTAATATGGATAATCTTGTGATCATCACAACATGTAGAAAGAGTATGACATCCACATCCTAACAACGATAAAAATACAAGAGGTAATTGCGTAGGAAAAGGTTTTAATTTTCATCAATCAAATCTTTAAATTAACAAAAATTATAATATTTAATATCATTCATTCATAGAACCTTAAATTATTCCAAGATTTATAATCGTATTTAGTTTTCTTTTCTTATAAAGAAAAATAAGGCAAGCTGGCCGGTGCTACTAGTGCCCACCACACAAAAGCATATACATTAAGATCCTTCACTCCATTCATGTAATCATAAAATAAATATTAAATAGTCACACACTTGATAGCATACATATATATATATATATAATATTAGAGTGAGTTAAAATAAGTTAACAACGAAATGGCTACGAAGAATCTCTTATTGCTTCTTTTATCTCTCTTTCCACCCTAAACCTTGTCACCGCTCAACTCAGCCGCAACTTCTACGCCGGAAGTTGTCCCAACGTCGAACAAATCGTCAGAAACGCCGTTCAACAAAAGATCCAACAAACTTTCACCACCATCCCTGCTACTCTCCGCCTATATTTCCACGATTGTTTCGTCAATGTAAAACATTTTATCTTTTTCTTGCTTACCTTTATTTCATTTAATTTAATGTAGGTCTAATTTGTGAATGACTTGGAGTAGGGTTGTGATGCCTCGGTGATGATAGCGTCGACGGACAATAATAAGGCGGAGAAAGATCATCCTGATAATTTATCATTGGCCGGAGATGGATTCGACACCGTCATTAAAGCTAAACAAGCACTCGACGCCGTTGCAAATTGTCGTAACAAAGTTTCTTGCGCTGATATTCTCACGATTGCTACTCGTGATGTTGTTAATCTCGTTCGAAACTCATCACTATCATATTATTAATTACATCAATATCGACTTAGACCACTATCTTGATTTGATGTTAAATGATATAAATTCGTAGGCGGGTGGGCCAAGATATGAAGTGGAATTAGGAAGGCGTGATGGGCTATCGTCTACGGCGGATAGCGTCGAAGGTAAGCTGCCACATCCGACGGACAACGTCAACCAACTCACTTCACTTTTTGCCAAAAACGGCCTTAGCCGTAAAGACATGATCGCTCTCTCCGGTAAGATATTGTTCATTCGGACCAAACTTACATCTAGTGGTGAATATTTCGGTTTGGTTTGATTTGATTTGGTTAACAAAAAATAGATTAAGTTATTTCATCATAAAGAAGATAATTATTTTTAATATGTATATATATATATATATATACTATTCATTGTTTGATCCCGTCATTCCATAAACTTGGGTACCAATCTTTATCAGATTAGTTTACTTTTGTTGTATGCATGGGTTTGGGTTTGAGGGCTTATTTTCGGTTTACTTTTGTTATATTTTCTTTTTTTGCAATTTTTAATTTCAGCTGTATCATATATATATATATATATATATATATATATATATATATATATATATATATATATATATATATATATTTTTAAACTAAAAATATAATACGAAATTTTTTTTTGGTACATCGGTCCGGATTAAAACTTCCGGTTCTGTTATAAATTTGGTTAAAAACAGGAGCACACACATTAGGATTCGCTCATTGCAAGCTAGTGTTCAACAGGATTTACAATTTCAACAGCACAACTCAAGTAGACCCTACAGTTAACAAAGATTACGTGGCAGCGTTACAAGGGTCATGTCCTAGAAATGTAGATCCAAGCGTGGCTATAAACATGGACCCAACAACACCTAGACAATTCGACAACGTTTACTACCAAAACTTGCAGCAAGGAAAAGGATTGTTCACGTCAGATCAAGATTTGTTCACAGATAGTCGGTCAAAGCCAATCGTTAACTTATGGGCCAGTAATGCAAAGCTGTTTAACCAAGATTTTGTTAACTCCATGATCAAGCTTGGTAGAGTTGGAGTTAAAACCGGTCGTAATGGTAACATCCGTCGTGATTGTGGAGCTTTCAATTGAATTTATATATATATAGAATCATTTTTATGTCCATTAAGTTTGAATTAGGGTTGAGAATGGTCTCATGATGCTAGTCGAGCTTAAATGTAATAAATCTCGGTTTTGGGTTTCAGTTTGTTAAAAGTAAAATCACACCTAAAGTTGTATGCCGTTGTAAGTTAATCTAAGAGTCTGAATAAATTTGATTAATTATCATAGTTATGAACTATGTTACATGGAAACGGAAGCGGGTACGTGGAAGCGGAAGCGTAAGAAAGCGCAGAAGCGAGATTTTTTAAAATATTAGGAAGCGGGTACGTGTTGGAAGCGTATATCCATATATAAAAATATATATATATATGTATATGTAAATTTTTTTAAAAATTAGGACTAAAATTATATGATTTAAATTTGAAATAAAACATTTATTCACTTATAATAATTTTGAAATGATTTTATATTAAAACTGTAAAAATACACATAAATTATGTTTACAAAAGATATTATATTAGTTATTTTTAATACTTCATAAATAATTGACACAATATGTTTCAATATGTGCTATAGCTTTAATAAAAAATCTCAATGCATAAAGATAATTTATAGTATTATTTTTGATATTTATATATTTATAATTCAATATTCATTACTATTATTTTTTTTATTTTATATAGATTAAAACTATGGTTTTATATTTTATTGATATACATTGTATTTAAAAAAAAAAATAGAAGCGTGATTCCAAAACGGAATCATAAGCTTCCAACATGTTTTTAAAGAGAATATTTTAGAAACGTTTTGGAAGCGAGATTCCGCAAGCTTCCACAAGGTTCCGATTCCGATTCCTGTTCCGAAGCGGGAAGCGGACGTCCGATGAAGCTTCCGTGCAACGTAGGTTATGAACGGATACATCACGCATGATCAGTGACAATACTTCGTAAGTGATGAGTTTGATCGTGACTTTAAATTTTGTGTCAATCATCCTTTGTTTTGTAAGTACGTGCAATTTTCTGTTGAGACAAAAAAAGTGCATTGTAATTAAGAAGTTATCAAAACATATTGTCAAAAAGAACTAACACACGTACAAAAAGATACAAATCCATAATCTGGCTGGGATTTGAGAAAAAGATTATGAATGTGCACAATAATGGTTTGTTATGCATAGGCACATAGCAAATACATGCTAGTTCAATTAGTATGGGATCTCTTTAAGACATTTCTCGCTAAAATAGTGTAACGACATTCGTAATTCGCGAGTTAAGCTCATTACAATGTGTTTCAGATTAATTGACAACTTTCGTCAATGCATGCGCTTTTGCACCGATTTCTAGTAATACCTACACTTCATTTGTCCAAGGGGAAATTACATGTTTACCACTTTCATGCTACCACTTTTCATTTTTACCATCACTAATGAGACATTTTCAAAAATATCTTCTTTATTAAGTGACAAAAGACTCTTATGTCCTTGTTATTTATATATATAATAAAGTATTATTTAAATAAAAAATAAAAAATAAAAAATAAAAAATAAAAAATAAAAAATAAAAAATAAAAATAAAATAAAAAATAAAAATAAAAAATAAAAAAATAAAAAATAAAAAATAAAAAATAAAAAATAAAAAATAAAAAATAAAAAATAAAAAATAAAAAATAAAAAATAAAAAATAAAAAAATAAAAAATAAAAAATAAAAAATAAAAAAAAAAAAATAAAAAATAAAAAATAAAATTTTTATTTTTTATTTTTTGAAATATACTTTTTCAAATTCGAATTTTTTATAAAACTTTTTTTCAAATTTTTTTTTCAAATTTTTTTTTTAATTTTTTTCAAATTTCTTTTTGAAAAACGAAAATTATGTTTGAAACTATTTTTTTTAATTTTTTTATATTTTTTAAGTATTTATATATTTATTAGAATCATAAATTTCACATTCCAAAAACCCTACCCCACCCCTCAACTCTAAACCCTAAGTCTAGATTAGTTAACCCTAAGGGTATAATTCTATTTTACCCTTCATTAAAAGTGAGGGTAAAAGTGGTTAGTGTAAACATGAAAAGTGGTACTATGAATGTGGTATTTGTGGCAATTTTCCCTTTGTCCAAATATCAAACTCATCGCCTGTATATATACTTTCCATATCAAAAGCTATTAACATCAGATGTATATTAAGATACAAATTGTGTACTATACGAGAAATATGTATGTTATTTTGTTTGTTGTCTTTTAGAAGTTTTAGGTGAAAATGAATTATACGTAATAAAATATATTTTGTTTGTTTGCAATAGTTGTTTCTTTGTTAAAGAGTTGTGACATTGATATACTGTGAGTACTTCAAATGGTTTTCATGTTGTTTCCTTTTACAAAAAATTGATTTCGTATTTGGTGTGTTATTTGTGGTTTGTAATATTTAGGTTCAGAAGGATTGGGTTGTGGGTATTTTTTGTGTATGATATAAAAATATTAATTTTTATATTGAGATCATAGTCTTTCGACATGCTATTGGAGTTGAGGTGGTGATTATTTGAAGTTAAATTTCTTATTAAAAGTAGAATGTTATTTAAATGAGAATAAGATAATAATGCAAGCCTAATCAAAATAAATATATATATTAAATTGGAAAGTGTGAAAATTGAGTAGTGGCCGATAAGTGTAGGCATTTGGAAGTCACCGTAAAACCAACACCACTAATATATACATATATATAGATTATATATTAAAACGGAGTTATCCATATTATCAAATGTTATTACCCATTATTTATTTTTCTGTTTACCATATATTTTTATATTTTACTAGGGTCGGTCCGCACTACGGGTGGAAAGTTATAATAAAAACTATTTTATATAATTTTATATAAATTTATGAAGCATTTAAAATCATTATAGAAAATGATATTATAGACAAACAAATGATGAAAAGAATTCCGAGATCATATTGTTATTTTTAATAAATATGTTTGGTTTGAATTAAAACGACAGTAACCTTAGTTATTCTTTATTTTTAGAGACTCCAAAATTTATTCTATTAAACTCAACTAAAGGTTCTACTGATCATAAACATATTGGGAATAAGCTCGTATCAATATTTTTTGCTCATGGAGATCTCCATCTTATGACTTGACTTTGCCTTCTTTTATTTCTTTTAAAAACACCCGCCCAGATATGATAAAAGAGTCAAAGTTGAAGTTTTAAATACTATAAATGTTAATCTTCTTCACCAAAATTCTTACGAAATGATACAACTATTTAGAACAACAAACAAACCCAGAAAATATATAGCTCATTTGGAAAATTAAGAAAGAGAAGAAGTACAAAGTTTTTGTCATATTCGACTATGTAGAGAAAACATCTTTCGTGGGGATTTGGTGCTCCTCGTCTTAGGACTCTAACCAGTAATCAGTCTCTAATATCTGCAACTACAAAAGTTGTCGTTTTGCCTTTATATAAACTTGTTAGCAAACACATGCCAGTGGTGCAGACATAAGTTTAGTCGAAGATAATCATCCTTTGGCTTCTGCAAGCTCTTCAATCAATTTCAGAAAAAAATAACAAATTGGTCACAATATCATTCGCCATCATTATCAGTTATACACCTAACACAGCTTATGGAATTATATAACCCTCGTAACTTAAGTTAAGGGAATCGTGATAATGGTGGCTGACAGAGATGTAAACGGTATTGTCCCAAGATGATAATACATTAAAATGCAGAAGAAAGCCACACACTTGAAAAGAAAAATCAGCACTTGTGCAAGGTAACAAAATCTTTACCTGTTCGGCAATGTGCATTGTTACATTAGTATTAAAAAAAAAAAAAAGTTTCACTGACCTCTTTCAAAGAGTTAACAAAGTTGCAATTTACTGAATCTTCTCCTTCACATGGTATACGTTTCTAGAATATCCTCTTAAGTGTATCTGCAAGTAAAAGTTTCTGAAAAGATCAAGAACAGCAAAGATAAAAGTAAATATTTTTGGTGCATTCTGATTCAATGTTTTAGTTTGCAGCTTAACTCATCCACTTAGCCTATCTCTAAAACTGAAGAAGAGAGAAAGATAAGTTACTGTGAGACTCCAAGGTATTTCTTGTACTGCGCATAGGAGATGGAAAAGAATGCCAGTTTGTATTACTAATTTAAACAATCAATAACCAACATATTAAATCCATGTGTTTCCCTTCTCAATCCATATAAATTGACTCATGAAACAAAATCAAAGCTGGATATAGAACTTGAAGCGATGCCATTACAGGAAAAAAATTATATTCAAATACGAAACGCAGAGCAAGAGCAATCCTTACATGATTCATTCTTAGAGAAGAGGAAGAACAGCTTAGTCTGATCGCGGCCCGGATAAATAACCCTATAGTGCCTAGCCTCCACAGCCGATGAACACTTCCCGGTCTTCAAATCAGAAAAAAACACCCTAGAGTGGCCAAAAAAGAGAGATGAGTAGAAGATCGAGAATAAAAGAGATATGTAACAGAGAAATGAAGAGAGCAAGATCTCTAGAAGGAGAATACCAACCTATTTATAGCAGAGATCTCGCCGACGGAATGAAAGGGCTCGTACTGGGCGTCTGTATTAATGCCATTAAAGTCGAGTTCCGTTACAGGGAGAAACAGAACGATCGATCGTCCTTCTCACAGCCAAAGGAAACGATTAGGTTTAGCAGGGTAGTTTCTGATGTTGTTCGCAAGAAGAACGGACCGAAGCCAACTTTGCCGAAAACAAAAAAAAAAGCCCGTACGGAAACACAATGGAGCACTGCGTTTTGATTAATGAGGATAGGTGTCGCGCCTACCGAAGCCGACTTTCTGACGTGGCGCTGAGGTGTCTTCACAGGAGAGAGGCAAACAATTATATATATATATATAGATATTTTTACATTTT
This sequence comes from Brassica rapa, assembly GCF_000309985.2. NCBI lineage: Eukaryota > Viridiplantae > Streptophyta > Magnoliopsida > Brassicales > Brassicaceae > Brassica > Brassica rapa. The sequence goes on from NC_024797.2 coordinate 32,384,350, forward strand.
TATATTTATATATTTCTAAATTATATTTATATATATAATATTTAAATTGTATATTTAATGATTTAGCATACATGTGGATGTAGATGATGAAGATGTTTGGTACTAAATTTACATTTATATGAACTTAAATTTTTTATTTAAACTATTTAATACTAAAATTTTATTAAATCAGTCACTGGCTGAGTAGTGTAGAATATTGTTAAATGCATTTTGACATTCTAATCTTTTTGGGAACATCATGTCTATCTTATGATATTGCAAGAGTAATCACTTTCTCATTTTATAATCATTGTCTGTTAACATGCAATGGGAGTGATTCGATAATAATGTTAACTTGCATTGCTTATAAAAAGTAAAATAATATTTCATGCGATGATAGCAGCAAACTAAAAAAAAAACAAAATAAGAGAGCCTGAAAACCGAGAAGTGTGAAGATAAATTGTGGGAGACGGTGGGATGACGCTACAGACTTATGGGGAGAATTCTATGATGTTTAGTCATTGTGAAAGAGTTTGTGTTGTGAAGATTGTGATGAAACTTGGGTAATTACTAATTGGATACCGTTTATATAATTATGGAAGGTTTGGGGTGATTAATTTTGATTAGCCATGTGTGTTATGCTACTGATACTACCTTCATTGTAATATCTGCAATATAACCCATATGACGTAAACCATCATTTTGACACACTAGTTGTATTAAATGAATAGATGACGTCATTATATTGATGTAATATGAGACTGGTACTAACTATCATTTGTAAACGGATAATTTTTGTTTGGACTATAGATTTGTAGTATATTAGCTTTTCCTTAGATTACGAACCACCACTTGTTTCCAACAGAAACAAAGCAGGACCAATTGTCGGACGTCTTAACATATCCTCATTTAGTTATACTTGGTTTCAGATTTCCATCGAACCACAACTCTAAATATCCTGCAATGATGTAAATTATAAACATTTCATAAGCTTTGAACCTTTGTTGTTTTGAGATAAGCTTTGAGTACAAGCTTGGTCCCTTTCGAAGTTTTGTTGTTTTGAGATAAGCTTTGAGTTACACTATTCCAGGTTTGATAGAATATCTAGAAAACCATTTGGAAAGAGAAGAGCGCACCACGTTTGTCTATTATAAACACTAGAGTTTTTAACCGCGCTACGCGCGGATAAGATATTATATGTATTTCTCAATTCTAAAAAAATAATGTATAATATTGTATTACATTATTTAAAGAATAGTATAAAATAAGACTACATAACATAAATATTTTTTTAATTTTCTTTGTGAAAATTATTATGTTGTTTGATTGTTGTACTTGATTCGCATATTTACATAGATATATGTGATAGATGAATAACTATATTTTTATTATCAGTAAATAATATATATTTATTATATAATATAAGAAAAATAAAATTATTTACTTTTTAAACAACCTTGTCTCATGTTGGGGACTCGGTTATAGACATATCATATTCGAAGAAGACATTTTACAGTTATCAATCTTCTTAAAAGTCAAGAAACAAATCTGAATATCAAAACAATATCTCATACGATCTCTTTGTGGAATAACTACTCTAAAGTAATTGAATTTAGGCATCAAAAAGGACTGGAAATAGATGTGCATATGTGTTATCTAAGTCAGCTTTACAAAGTACTATTCATAGTTCATATATCATTTATGTCCATCCTATTTTTTTGTCCATCCTTTCTTAAACATCTTAAAATAATTGATGCTAATTAATAATAAAATTTTGGCTGGCAAAAAAAATCAAATTTGTCTAATTATCGCTAAAATATTTTATTAATATTGTCTAAGAAGCTTTCAAGTGATATCATAGTTTAATTTTTGTTAGTTTTTTTGTCAATTTTTAGAGTTTTTTGTATTTAAGATTTTTTCCATATTAAGTTTCTATTTCTTTCACTGAATTGATATATATGTCATAAAAATTACCATCAAATCATTTTTACTTATTTATTATTTTGTTTTTAATGAAAATACACCTTTAAATAATTTAATTTAAAATAAAATTATATATTAATTTGTTGTATTCTAACAATTTGATTGATTTAATTAATTTGCTTTGGTGGATAACTTAAAAAGTTTTCATATGAATCGGAGAAAGCAATCTTATGTTGTTATATTATATTTATTTGTGTATATAGAATCTATATATAATGCTAGTGTAATAAAGAAAGAACATTATTTTTTGTAACTTCAAAAAGATACATTATTACAATTTGAAATTAATCAAAATTGAATAAAATGGTAATTAAATATTTATAAATCGTTAAACAAATGTTTCAAAATTTGTTGTATTATTGTTTTGTCTATAAATTACAAAATTTATTGAATTGATATATTTAATTATTGCACCCTTAAATAATATTTTATTAAGACATTAGAGAACTATGTTTTGAGTTGTTTTATCAAAATTGTACAAAAATCTATGCTTTTTCATATTTGTCACGGAAATTTATATGTTAAACTTAATTTTACAAAATTCTTAACTTTGTCACGAAACAAAAAATCTATGCTTTTTCATATTTTTCAATGTTCTCACACTTTCAAAGAATATATTAACTTAGTCACTTACTTATTTTTTTTTACAAAACAAAGTATCGGAGTCTTGAATGTTGAATTCATATTATTGTAATTGTACATAAGAGTTTGTGATTACATACTTAGTGATTCTTGTATATGTGTTCAAGAAAGTTTCAATGGCTTAGTGGTAACTGTCCTATATTAATATCATAATAACCCGGGTTCGATCCTTTCCTTCGAATTGTTTTTCATTTTTTACGAAAAAATAAATGAAATGACGTGGCAATTTCAGGCTCTCTGATTGGTTGATTTTTTTATCCTACGTGGACACCCTCTCCATGGCTTATATTTGCCTTTTAGTATAGTATAGATTTCATAAGCAGTTTTATCTCTGTAATATTTTGTTCTTCTGTATTTTCCTTTTTTTATGACTGAAAATATATTTGAGGGGTGATTTTGTATTTTTTTAAAAATATATAACAAAACATGTTATATGCGTTTCAAACAAAGTCATCAAAAAAATATACGTTAAGAAAGCATGCAAACTCATGCAATTGAAAAATGCCGCACTTTTAATGTCTAGGAGAAGCTGAGTGGATAATAAGAAGCTAGCCTTCTCCACACCAGACGTTCAACCAGCCCAATGAGAAATCCAAGCTTTACTTGATTTGTTGGATCAACAGACTGCTAATGTTAAAAAAGGGCAGCTTGAAAAAACTTTTTTTTAATCTCAATCAAATAATTTTTTATTCAAAATTACTTACGAAGTATGTAATTCATTTATTCTTAAATTAGCATGCATAATTATTGAAAGCCATTTTATTTGTGACATCACTTTTGCCTGGTTTAGTTTATTGTGTAGCTGTAATTTTCTTATCCCGAACATGTAGAAGAAGCAATCGTTTATATCAGTGTTAAGTTGCAAAATGGTCGTGAGTTGAGTGTTAACTAAGATTTCGTACTTTCTGCAGCAAAAGAGCCTCGAGCGGTATGACTTCTGGCTGAAGCAAAAAGATCACCAGCCTAAAAAGACGCACAACAGAGACATGAATGCATGAAATACATACCAACAATTTAAGATAACAGTTTAAATGTGTCATTCGCACTGTAGAGTCATGTACAGTCATTAATTGTGTTGACAAAGATCAAGTATATTTTATAGAACCACAAAGCTGTAAAATTAGTTACAAACCATTTCAAGACTTTTTCTGTGTAATAATAAGGCGAATTATCTACAAAGACTGAGTAAAATGATAACATATTACCTTGTCAAGAAGGAGCTTAAACTCCACAAGTTCATTGTGAAAGTGATGCAACTTGTCATTATTAGCATTGATTTCAGAAAGTCCAACTCCTAATTCTCCAAGCTTGGCCTGAAAAGGTGAAAAGAAAAGAAATGTGTTCAGGAATAAACCGACATGCGTATGAATTGTAGATCAGTTACACATAGTTGTAGAGACTATTTGATATGTAGTTAAATAAATAAAAACATATAAGCATTTCTCTGAAAAACCAGCAATCAAAGAGCATAAGTATAACTACCTCCAACAATTTTTGGGCTGACACAATAACCTTTGGGTCTAGGCTGGAGCTCTGTAATCTTCAAGAAACGCAACAGTCATTGAATCGAACGTACCAAGCCAACCCGATACATCCATGTACATGTGTAAAATTTGCACTGATGTTAAAAGTTTCATTTTTTTTTATGTGAGAAGAAACGACACTAAAGAAAGTTTTAGAAATGAGAATGAGGCTAACCTTTGAATTTTAATGGTTGATTTGCTCCCGGTCAACTGACCAATGATGTCTGAACAAAATATAAAAATAATCATAACATCAGCGTGGAATTTGAATTCTCTGATTTAGAACCAAAATCTTAAAGACCAACCAGGAAGATGAGTACTGGTGTTAGCCAAAGCAAGCAGATTCTCTTCATTGCAGAAACAACTCCAATCGTCTCGGATTGACCGAGTCGGTAATCTCAGCAAAGGCGGTCTCATCATTGAACCGTATGGAGAGCTTGGAATCCGACAGCTTGAAGTTTGGGTTCTTACGTGTAATGTCGAACCCAGTAACAGAGTACATTGAGCCTGAAGGTGTTGAGCCAGTGTGCGTTAACAGAACTTTGAATCATTGTCGACTGTGATAGGTCAAAATCAAAAGGAATTATACTTTCCATATTGAATTAAAAAAGGCAGTAAAAGCAGGAAGAAAGATTATATGACTTTTTTCAAAACAAAAAAGGAGTTATATGACACCGGAATTACCAAGGAGCATGTCGACAGCCATGAGACACATAGGCCATGAGTTCACCACCTTTCTTAAGGTTTCAGACTTCCCATAATCTATGTAATCGGACTCCGGCGGTGTTGGAATAGCGCCCAGATTTGAAGTCGGCGAGCAAAATCGTTGGGACAGCCATTCCTGGTGTGAGGGTTACTAAGGATTCTAATGATGCTAGAAGGAGAAGCTGATGAATCTGACAGATTCTGCTGCAGACTTAGCCTTTTCCGTCGCCTGTAAGAGAAAGAATGTTCACCTAAATATGCTCTTGGATTCACCGACTCCTAATCAAAGCACGCATTCAAGGCTAGATCATGATGATTGAATTAAGGGAGAGTAACCACGAAGACAAAAGAAACAGATGCTTTTCAGTGCTACATACGATAACAACGAAGATGAAAAGTCTCTATACAATGAAGGGAGACGACAATGTCAAAAGCTTAGGGCTTTTTATCAAGTTACAGGCTTGCATTAAATCAACCGTAGCCCAACACTTGTTAATGAAAGACAGCGCACAGGTTAGAGTGGACACCTGTAATTCCATCAGAAGCCAAATTTCTGACGTGGCGGGTGACATGGCGCAACAGAAAAGAAGCAAACCCTTCTTCATAATAATACTAGGGAAAACCCGCCTTACAGGCGAGCAGCGAATGAATGAATAATATAAAAGTATCTTAAATTGTAATGAAAATGTGAAACTATAAACTATTATTAATTAAAATAACATACACTTTAATTATTTGTTTTGTTATTTTTATTAGAGAATTTTTTTCTAATCATTTTAAATAATTCGATGAAAATGATAATGGCTACATTTGATGTTTTAATATTTTTTTTTTACTTGGCTATGAAAATACGTTTACAATTAGGTATAAAAATTAGAAATAACTTTTTATAGTTGTTTCATTTCATTTATACATAATATTTAAATTATTTAGGACGATAAATATTTGTTATATTTAGTTCATCCATGATCTAAAATCCTTAGATTAAGATATTGAAATACTTTCACGTGACTATATAAAGTCTTATAATGGTGCTAATGATTTTCAAACGAATGTTTGGCATACATTCAATCGATGACTGAAAAACATTATTTTTGCTTTGAGTGCTGTTCGGATGATTTGATCAATATTGAAAATGGATTCAAACAATGTTATGTTTCAGCAGATTTTGATTTTTTTTCAAATATGCTATGATGGAATTTAAAATATCTCATTCATATAATATGAATTAATAATGTTAACTTATTTTCTCAACGCAATAATGTTAACTAAACAAATTTTAGAGAAAATTGACCGCTTGGCTCCCTTCTCTCCAACAGAAGGGTGATCTTGTTTGTTACTAAGAAAACTGGTCACTCAAGGAACATTCTTATCTTCTCTGGAAAGAGAGGAAAAACAGGTTACACTCATGCGTTGCTAAACCTCATGGTACTACCTTTGCTCACATTGACAGGCTCACCCGGAACATCCTTCACAAAGGTTCAACAAAGGATGTGCCAGTCTCCTTGCAGTCTGGTTAACTTATAGCTAATCCAAGTTTCTCGTACTTATTTTCACGTTTAGCTTCCTTTTTTTTGCCAACGAAGCTGTCTGCACCTAGCTTGTAACAAACATTTACTTCTGATAATATAATTTACATTTTATCCAAAAAAAATACATATAAGATATTTTACCCATGTGTGATCTCGGTTCTTCCCATCTCATGTTTGATGAACCCTTGCAACTATAAAGAATCAAAGCAAAGTTTAGTTACGCATTATATATACGATCTAAATCATAGACATGATGAGATGTAAAGATTATGAAACAAAACCTGGTGGTGGTGTCTAGTAACAGTAGCCCAGAAGATATTTTACTGAGACAGGGCTTATGTGAGATATGATTGCACAAAGAGAGAAGCTTTCTTTCCATCCCAATGAACATCAAATGCTTCTTGAACTTTGGGCAAATGTTTTCCTTGGATGTCACTAATGAGCTAAATAGAGATATACGTAATGAGAGGCTTATAAGATGATTAAGCTACAGTAAAAGCTTTTAGACTTTAAGTACGACCGCTGAATTCTCCAAGGTGCAGTAGGGAAAAACAAAATGATCAACTTTGGTAACGAGTGAGTACTACGGTTAGAACTACTTATCACAACTCACAAAATCCAATTGCATTGAACACTACTTATCACAACTCACAAAATCCAATTTCATTGAACGACAAACTTTAAAGCAAAAACTAAAGACCTGTTCAAGCTGCTGAGCCTGAATCCATTGCTCCGTAATTACTTCGGTGATCTAAAAATAATTAGAAACGTAGCTCAAAACAATAAGTTCATGACACATTTTGTCAGAGCAATTATATGAAAACTGAGTTACATACAAACCATATTAGAACCAAACTTTTTACCAAAAAAAAAAAATATTAGAACCAAACAGATTATATTTGATACCACAACAGCAAAAAACCTCAAAGCCAGACAAATCTGAGCAGCCGCACCTCCACCGTGGAAGAACACCGGCCGGTCCTCAAATCAAACCCGACGACATTAAGGGATGGATTTAGATCCATCGGGCAGGGATAATCATTCTGGTCCTGGGAGAGGTGAGAAGTACTGAAGAATTACCATAATACTGTAAATAAAACTTCTCTCGATATTAAGAACTGTAAGGATGATGCTAAAGGGAAGAAGGCATACCTTTTTATACAATCACCGCCTGGATGAAGGATAAGAATCATTGAATGCACGATCGTGGTTGTAGTGGACATGAAGAGTCAAGCTTTTTAGATTTGTAACTGTTCAGAGATTAAGAAGAGAGACCGAAACGACATAAACAGGCACTGACTTGACGTTTATAGAGGAAGTCACACGCCTTTTCAGAACCGCCATGGATGGCACACAAAAAAATTTACGCAGCGACGATGAATCCTAAGAATCAAATTCATGAAGAAGAGGGTAGAGAAAACAGGCTTTTTTGTTTGTTAGTCGGCCCAGAATAAAGCCCATCAAAGTGAAGTTTAAATGAAACGGTGTGTTTTGAATGTCCTTGACACGTGTCACGCTCTCAAAACACGAATTTCCTAGCTTGAATCCTATTTGGACAGCCTAGGAGGGATCCAAACCCTCTTTTATATATATAGACTAGGGATTAACCCGGGCTACGCCCGGGATTTTTTATTTTTTCTAATTTAAATTGTTAAATCATTTATATTTAGGTTATGATATATATTTATATAAATGTTAAGATACATGTCATAATTAAAATTTGTTTTTAAACTTTAACACGTTTAATTAACATATTTTTTACTATTTAAATATGTTTTTGTAATTTTGTTGGCTATCTATTTATCATATTTAGCAAAACTATATGTTGAGTGTTGGAATAAATGTTTTAGATATTTAATTAAACTGTAGAATATTTTTGGATCGACCACATGCTCAATAATCGATTGATCCGTAAAAAGATGGTCGATCTCCTTGGCCATGTAAATACAATTTTAGCAAAAATATATTTGATTTTCAAATATTAAGTATATAACTATTCTTTTGAATATTGTTTATGTAAATATTTTTTGTGATGTTTGAATTTGTGATGTTCGTATACTTAACCTAGATGATATTGATGTTTAACAATTTATTGTTTTCTGGAAATAGAAAATAATGATATATCAAAACGTATCTAATACTTGTTAAATAATAGTATAATGTAAATTACATTCATTATTTGAAAATAACCATTTGTTGTTTTTATTTTTTTTTAAATCAGAAATTATTTTTATTTAAAACATTATTCAGATATAATATAATAGTTTAAGTTTGGAAGATTAATCTATATATATAAATTATGTATATTTTTAAAAAAATATTTTAAGATATTATATATTGAGTAACTAAATAAAAGCTGAATTTCTTATCTTGAAAATCAAATATTGATATTTTTGTCTTCACGTTAGACTCACCAATCCATCATAGTGTGAGGTTGATGTTGATGTTATAATGAGTTTTATAGGGACTTTCTTGATGTAAAACTATACATTTTTATTTTTTTTGTTTAATATGGTATTTCCATTTTAATATAATTTACTACCATTTTAAGATAGATGTACATTTTAAGATAGATGCTTAAATCTTAATGTTCTTTTTCTATTTTTTAAAATGTTTATTTCTATTTCTTAAATTTTTTTACGTAATATCTATATTTTATATTTTAAAATAGATATTTAAATCTTAATGTACTTTTTCCATTTTTTTCAAATTGTGTATTAACTTATATTATATATTTTACATTTTAAGATAGATGTTTAATGCTTAATGAACTTTTTCCATTTTTTAAAAAAAATTGTGTATTTACTTATTATTATATAGATAATTCATATATTATATATTTACATTATCTACTTATTATTTATTGATAATTCATATATTATATATTTAATGCTTAATGTTTATTTCCACTTCATGACTTTTTATTTACTTAATATCTCTATTTTACATTTTAAGATAGATGTTTAAATCTTAATGTACGTTTTTCTTTTTTTTTTAAATTGTATATTTCCATTTGTTATGCTTTCTATTTACGTAATATCTATATTTAAAATTTTAAGATATATTTTTAAATCTTAATGCAATTTTCCATTTTTTAATTTGGGTATTTACTTATATTATATATTTACTTATGATTTATTTTTCTTTATATTGTGTATTTCTATTTCTTATACTTTCTATTTACTAATAATTTTATATTTTAAGATAGATTTACATTTTAAGATAGATATTTAAATACTAATGTACTTCTTCCATTTTTTTAAATTGTGTATTTTCTTTTCTTATACTTTTTATTTGGGTAATATCTATATTTTACATTTTAAGATAGATGTTTAAATCTTAATATACTTTTTCCATTGTTTTTAAGTTGTGTATTTCTTTTTCTTATAGTTTATATTTACTTAATATCCATATTTTACATTTTAAGATAGATGTTTAATATTTAATGTACTCTTTCCATTTTTTAAAAATTATGCATTTACTTATTATTGTATATATTATTCGTATATTTATATATTTATAATATTTACTTATTATTTATTTTTCTATATATTGAGTATTTCTCTTTCTTATACTTTATATTTAGTTAATATCGATATTTTATATTTTAAGATAGATGTTTAAATCTTAATGTATTTTTCCATTTTTAATGTAAAACGGCAATGTTTAATACAAGAACTTGGACAAATAGTCAAATAGTTATATTTATGTTTTTTTTTTCTTTTTTATATAAAATGGTAATGTTACATTATGAAGATAAGCCATTTCTTTTAGTGAAAATGGTAATCTTACATATGTTTAATGTAGTTTTTCTATTTTTTTATGTTGTATGTTTACATATTATTGTTATTTTTAAATGTAAAATGGTAATATTACATATGCTTAATATATTATTTTCATTTTTTATGTTGTATGTTTACATATTATTTATTATTTTCTAAATTATATATGGAGATAAACCGTCTTTTTTTTAGTGAAAAATGGTAATTTTACATATGTTTAATGTAGTTTTTCCATTTTTATGTTGTATGTTTACATTTTATTTTTTTTAAAATAAAAATGTAATATGATAATCTTACATATGTTTAATGTAGTATTTCCATTTTTTATGTTGTATTTTTACATATATTTATTATTTGCAAAATTATATAGAATGTTTTTTGTTTTTTTATAAAACGGTAATGTTACATTATGAAGATAAGCCGTCTTTTTTTTAAGTGAAAAATGATAATCTTACGTATTTTTAATGTAGTTTTTCCATTTTTTGTGCTGTATGTTTACATATTATTTATAATTTTCGAAAATTAGTAAAATTAAAATGTAAAACTATATTTTATGCAACTTGTCATCTTTCGGGAGAAGTTTTTTTGCTGATGTGGACGCTCTATGGAGCCTTAAAAGGTCCATTTTATTAGTAAGGATTTTTTTTATAAAACGGTAATGTTACATTATGGAGATAAACCGTCTTTTTTTTAAGTGAAAAATGGTAATCTTACATATTTTTAATGTAGTTTTTCCATTTTTTATGCTGTATGTTTACATATTATTTATAATTTTCGAAAATTAGTAATATTAAAATGTAAAACTATATTTTATGCCACGTGTCATCTTTCGGGAGAAGTTTTTTTGCTGATGTGGACGCTCTATGGAGCCTCAAAAGGTCCCTTTTATTAGTAAGGATATACAAGATATGAGCCCGTTGCAACGGACTTTGTTTGATGTTTTAATTTAATAAAAACCATAAAATAATAAATAATTTTATTATAGTTTTATGATTATTTTTACATATGTTGTTTGAAATTTATTTTATAATAAAAACCATTTTCACACATAAGTTCAAGTTAATATTTGTATTTTATAATCATTTTGGGTAGATTAATTGTTGTAAACTTTGTATTTAGGATTAGAGAAAATACTATACCTACACGTTTAAACTGAACACAGCCCGAAATAAGAAATTGAATAAAAAATAAAAAAATATGAAAGTCAAATACATCAATCGAGTAAATGACAACATTATACATGTTCTTATGTACTAAAATTTAATATTTTATTAAATAAGTCTTTAAATTTTTATTTTGTTATGATTTTTTAAAAAAAGGAAAACATTATATCTTATAAATCTCCTTTTTATTTACAATTAAAAAATAAAAAAAAATATTAAATACTCTTTTAGAATTTTGTTTAAGATTTTGTAAAAGAAAAATTACTGTCATATAACATATTACAATTATCTTCTCTTTAGAATTTTAGAAAAAAAAATAAATTGCTATGAAATAGTTATTTTACTTATTGATACTAATTTTAAAATTATTATTCGTATCAATACTAATTTTACACTTCTTTTGTATAATTACTAATTTTTTAGTATCATGTTCATCACCAAATACTCTCTTAAAAATATTATCAAATAAATTTTTACAATTCTCTTTTGGTTAGGATTTAAATATATGATACAAATTTATTTTGTTTACGATTTTTTTATAAAAAAGGAAAACAACTATCAAAAATTATTTTCCAGTTTTTAAGGATTTTAAAAAGGAAGTTATATTACATAATCTTTTACAATTATATTTTGTCGAGGATTTAGAAAATTAAAATTTCTATCAAATAATTATTTCCAGTTAATATTAACTATTTTAAAAAGTTGCATTTTCAAAATTCATTGTTTTAAACATCATTAATATTTTTACAATTTTTCTTGTTAATTAAATAATTGTTACTATCATGTTTATCATTAATGTTTTAAATCAAAAATACTATTAAATAAAAATTTATATTCTCTCTCATCATGATTTTTTTTAAAGGAAAAAAAATCTTAATTGGTTAAGATTAGAAAAGAAATTTGTTTTTAAAAATTTCTTTTTTGTAGAATTTTAGGAAAAAAAGAAGTTTTTTATACACATTCACGATCTAATTTTTTAATTGACACATGTCACAATCATATCAGGTGAAATATTTGAAGTTAATTTTGGTTTTTATTTTTTTAACACAAAATTATTGAAAGTAAAATTACTTAATTATAACTAAAGTAAGATTATTTTTCTATTTTTATTTTATTAATACTTTTAAAAATAAATTAATTATTTTCTAATTAGTTTTTCTTTTATATTTTTATAAAACTATTTTAATTTTAATATAAAAAATATGTTTAATTATTTATTTATTTTGTCTTATACATACAAACACATATCCATCATATTCACACATAATCATGTAAGACAACAACATCAAAATTAAAAAATTATGTTGCATCCAGAAATTAAAAGAAAATCTCAAGTAATACTTTTCATATAAATACTATTGTGTTTTGTAGAAATTATATGTGGAAGCTTAAACCTAAGTATATATATATATATATGTGTGTGAATATAAATGTAGTTTTTTCAAAATTCGTTTTTATTATCTTATTATGTATATTTTTAATTATTATATATTTAAATATATCACAATATTAGAAAGAAAATTGTTATCAAATAATCATTTGCAATTATCTTTTGATCAGGATTTTAAAAAAGGAAAATTACTATTAAATAATATTTATAATTACTTTTTAATAGAATTTGTTTTTGTTAATATCTTATTATACATATTTTTAATTATGAGGTAAATTAACACATGTCACAATCCTAAATATACAATTGACATGTGTCGCGATCATGTTAATTAGCAACTTTGAAAAACCAAGATTTATATAATAAGATACTAGGGTCGGGTAAGCAAATGAACAAAATAATATAAATATATTTTAAATTTTAATGAAATATTTATTTAAATTTAATCATAATTTTCACTATTTTTACTAAAATTTTTACTATTTTTATAGAAATTATACATTTGTTACTATATTAAAACAATTCATAAAAATATAACTATTTTGCTTTGTTCACAATATTTTATTTTCTTGAGTTTAATGGATTTTAATAAATTTCTTGTTAAATTTTATAATTTAAAAGATAAGAAAAAGTAAAGCCAATTTAAAATAGAAAAATATGATATTAATTGTGGCTGCTTAATATTTATAAATAATATGTTAGGTTATATTGTTATGTATTATTATATTTGGAAAATATATTTATGTTGTTGATGTTTCTTCAAACTCACGTCAACAAATATTTGAAAAATAAGGAATTCAGCAATTGTTTTTCTTTTTTTGACTACCAAAGGTTTAGGCTAAAAAAAGGTAACAACAAAAAAAAAGATTATTAAAAAGATTATTGATGGAGCATTTGATGTATTGTCTATATGGTTCAAATGTTAAAAAGGTGATTATATCTCTTCTACTTTATGCATAGCTTTTTTTTAAAACGATAAAGGACATCTCTTTTATTTTATAGATATAGATATAGATATATATATATATATATGTGTGTATATTAAGTTACGAATGATGTCATATTTATATAAATGAAGAACCATCACCAAAAGAGAAAAATAAATTATAGTATATATTTAATATAATAGTATAATCAAATTGTTATATTTTAGTAAAATATGCTAAATCAGAATGTTGTTATCGATGAAAAAGACTTCATTCAATCGTATTCTCGTAATTACGAGAATCTATTACTACTCCGTTATCAATGTCAAGAAATGTTTTTTTTATTACAACTAGTGGTTTGTCCGTGCTAAGCGCGGGTAATTATTGATTGTGTTTTTGAAGTTGCTTGTGCCGTGTTCAATTTCTGGTTAAAAAATGGTGGTGAGGCTTTTTGTTTAGTTTAGTAGTACTTATCTAATGCTTTAAACATGTAGGGAATAGTGAGTTATTGGTGGGGTAGGTGCAAAGACATTAATTGTGTGTGAAGTTTAGCAGTTATTTGGTCTAATTATTTGTTTGGAAGACCATTGCATGTGTGTGAAAAAGGTCGTGTTGGGCTTTCATTTGATAAAGCAAGCAGATTCCTTATGAAGCCTTATTAGCTTTATTATTGGCTTAAATATCAAACAAATTTAACTCGAGAGTAAGATTTTGTAAATGCCATGAGGTAACTTTATGATCAAGTTATTGCTTTTATTGTGTTATATGTTGTGCAATATGTTTGTAAGAGTGATATATTGAGTTTAAATTGAGAGACAGACCTTTATTTTTGGGATTTCTTTCTTGGTTACTTTTTTTCATCTGCAAAGCTCTAGTATTCTTAGCGTCCACTTCTTTCACATGTAAATATTGTAAGATGAACTTGTGGTTGTATGTTCAGATTAATGACAAAGGCTGAAGTGGCGGTAATACCTTTTTTAATGCTACCTTGATTAGGATCGTCTAGTGTGATACGGCTTTGGCTAGTGATGTGGTGAGCAGCCATGGTTGGTTATGTTTCATAATCTTCTCGAGACGTGGCGGTTTCTCCTGCATTTAAACGACCTAAAGTGTTTACTGAGACTAAAATGGGTAAACCTAACTGATGGGTGTGTGAGCTACCTGGTGCTGAGTCCATTTCATTCATATTAGCATCTTGATGGTGAATTTCTCCTGCAAAGCAAACATCCAAAAGAATCAAATCACTTAAGTTTGTATTTGTTACGCTTTTAGAACATGCAGCTGTTTTAATGAATGTAAATGTGCTAGTGTTAACGCAGAGCCTAAATCATACGAAGGTTTAGTAAAAAAACTTGATTAAAATTTAAATATTTCTTTCATCAGATGTCAATAACCTTACATGTTTAGGGCACTCACACGCATTGTGTTTGTGTTCACCAAAGCTACTCGATAATGTGTTAAACTTGTTCAGCGAGCTGATTAATCTACTCTATTCAAATAGAATAACTCTAAAAATGACTATAGAGAGTTATAGTTGGACCATTTAGTTAGTAATTTAACAAATTAACCTAAATTTATTCATATATTAATTTTAGAAAAAATGTAAATAATATTAATATCTAAATAAAAGATTGAGAAAAAATGTCTATCCAAACCCTAACAGATTCTATTTTTGTTTTTGGGTATTTAGTTTTGGAATGAAATAACATAGCCCAAATCTGTTAAAAAAATATTATATTAAACTTTTTATATATGAAAAAAATAATTTTTTGCATGATTTTATGTTCAATTCTTATGGTAATAATAATAAAAAAGGTAATATAATAAATAAAACAATTAGTTAACAAAATATAGAATATAGAAATTTAAACGAAACTGAAATACGTGTTAACAAAATATAGAATTTACTAATTTAATTTAGTCACATATCAACATTTCGAAAATATAAATTTTCAAACAAAAGTTGTGATAAAGTTAGTAATAATTCATATAAAAATTAATGTTTAGAATCAAACTTTTTAATATGCTGTTACATTATTTATTGAACAAAGAAACAACACAAATGGTTAATATATGAAAAGTACAACTTTATTGTCGTTAAAAAGTACAAATTTATTAAAAAAAACTAAAATTAATATAAAATATATTCCTTTATAACTTATTTTACATTCTAAATATTATTTAAAAATAAAAAAAAATATATGTGTGTGGAGAATTTAAATCCGGTATTTTTATAAAGTAGTATTGACAATGTTAGGCTCTTATGTAGTTTTATTTTTTGGTACATTAGCGTAACATTTCATACGTAGCTGTTTGAGCTTTAAATATGATATGCTCATGAAATGATTTGATCGATAGTGTTTTTAAATATTAAACATTCATATTAAACCCTATCTTATTTGTATTTCCTACAGCATTCCATTGTCTCAGAGTGACGATGCTGGCAGTTATTAGTATAAGCTTGATAGTATACCTCTATGTACTTGATCGCAAGAGTTAGATTCTTGAAGGAAACTTAATAATATAGTTTGTTTATAAGGAATAATATAGCTGGTTTATATCTAAAATAATATTTTGATCCACCGTTATTTTACATTATTAGACTCTACGTCTTAAAACAAAGAGAAAGCCATTTGAGGAAATAAATTTGCAATAATAACTCAAAGATCCACCACTACATTTAGTTTAATAATGTAAAATTCAAAGTGACCCTATAAGATTATTTGAAGCAAACAGAGGTGGACTTTCCTTGTCACGTGGAGCTATGTCTTGTGTGCCTTCTTTTTCCACTCTCATTTGGATCAAGCTTCGACTTGTACTTCTGCATGACGAACGCTTGCTGGTACAGCAGATGAGGATAGTTGAGGGTCGTCACTTGTAGTCTCTCGGACTTTTGCTGTCGCACAACGTGATATCTCTACAACAGTGTTTTGCTCACCAGTTGAGCGCTATGGTGCTACTGGTTTCTCTACAGGCAAATCCTTATAAGAACCTGGGTTATATCGCAGTACTAAACATGAAAATATAGTTTATGAAGCTGTATATGTTAAATCAGTATAAGGGTACCAACTTGTATGACAAATTCTGGGAGTGGTGCACGCTGTTCCTAAGAAATTATACGGGAAACGGTGAAGGTTTGGTGTTTGGAAGTGAAATTAAACTCCCATAGCTTGAGCTGGAAAAGTGTAGGTTTTGCCTATAATATCAGGCTACAAAGTGGGGTAGTTCGTTGTCCACATGAGCATTCACACCTACACCCTGCATATACAGAAACATATTTTCAATAAAGCTACACATAAGTTGGAGCATTTGTTTGATGCATATGGTAGAATATAGGAAATCTTAACCAAAATTTGTGCAGCTTCAGCAGCTTGAATGTTTGCCAACTTTTCCATCTCCATATCAAAAGCGACAAAGACAGCCTCATCCAGCTCGTCTGATACACATAGCTCCACATGAGACCTATAGGCAAGGAATAGACACATGAAAGTATTGTAGTATTGCAGAGCCAGCTTAAGGATTGTTACCTTAGGACAGATTTATCACATACGATGAATGTGAAAGAAGAAATCTCTCGCTAGAGCAACCAATGTAACACCAACCTTTATATGCATGGATACCAGTTACTTTTGCCTTACATATAAACTCAATTATCTGTAATCAGTAAGAGCACCGTAACAATTAGAATACACAATTAACAGGGTAACTTGAGATAGTTGAGAATTTGACCTGAGGATCAGATATCAACAGCATTGGTTGAGCTCTGCAAGGGTGAGATACATAAGTTTGCGGGATCATAACCGAACAGAAAACTAAGAAGCTCCAAGACATAAGCTTCAAAGGTCTCATCCATTTTAGCACGTAAATCTGGTGCAAGGGGACTCAATCCTTCCTCCTGCCAAAAAGAATCAAAACCAAACCAAGAGAGGTAGAGTCAAATTCGGAAAACTATCTCGAAGCGAGTCAAAGCTCTAGCCAAAAGCTTCAGAGCTTCTTTAACCAAATTGGGGTGGTTTAGAGACCCTAGCTTCAAATGCTATTCTGGTCCTCTTAGATTTCGGACAATCAGATTACATAGTGATAAACAACTGAGAATATATGTTGGTTAAGGACTGAGCAAAACCATGATAAAAACTGATGTCAATGGGAACAGATGGTGGCGAAGAAAACAAAGTGGCGGTACAGGCTCGGTGGTTAAACTGAAGTCTAAGATGATTGGCCCATCTGTGGGCGGAACAGATAGTCGTCGCTGGGGAGGTTTGGCTACGTCGGAGCTTGGGCGTCAGTGTCAATCGGAAAATCTGCAAGGGGAAGAGGCCGATTGGAGTTTACTGTAACAGTAAAAACTATAAACCAAATTAAAAGTGGAAAAGACCTTTGGAGTTTTCGTTGGCTTCTCTGTTTCCTTTGAATTCTTTTTTGGCTTCTATGTACTTCTTCAGTAGTTCTTAAAAGATTGAGATTATTCGTGCCATCCCTTTGTTTTGTTTTTGGGAAAATATATAGAAAGTTTGGGAAGTACAAAAGAGCAGTGTCTGAGTGTTGTTTCTGAATTGAATAAGATATTTATCTTTCTTTATGGTGGAGAAGCTGTATGTTACAAAGTGGAAGACAGGG
This sequence comes from Brassica rapa, assembly GCF_000309985.2. NCBI lineage: Eukaryota > Viridiplantae > Streptophyta > Magnoliopsida > Brassicales > Brassicaceae > Brassica > Brassica rapa. The sequence continues at coordinate 32,402,592 of NC_024797.2, forward strand.
GATAACAAAGAGAGCCTAACGGATCAGAAGAATCTCGACATTAATAAAAAATAAAATCCCAAAAGTTACGATAAGTGGAAGAGAGCAGTTCGTGGTGAAGAACAAAATCAATTGCAAAATATGGGCTATAGCCTACCGACAGAAAATAACAAAAGCCCAAACTACAGACCGAAAATCACAAAAGCCCAAACCAAAGTAACTATTAAATGACGTGGAGGAATGCTACAATCCTACTGGCTGAATTTCCAGTCCGACGTAGACACTTTTAGAGGGTTTAATATGCTCCTTTTAGTATAGTTTTGATGAATCAGTTACATCATATAAACTAAGGGGGTGTTAGTGGGACTTAGATTTTTATAGAGTTTGTTGATTTTAAAAGTTGAGAGATTTGTTAAATTTGGAAAGAGATGTAGAGAATTTTGTATATTGTGAAAATCTATGAAAATAAAGTAATGTAATGATTCTAAGAATTCAAGGTAAACATGTAGTATTCTCAAAATCTTAATTTGTGAGTTAAAATGATAAGAATTCAACTCCTAATAACACTTACTTTAATAGATTTGTAGAATCATTAAAATCTAAACTTTTTGAATAACAAATGATTTTGTATAGAATTATAGAATCATCAAACCAATAACAATAGATTTTAATGAGAATATAAGAATCTATAAACCAATAACACTAGATTTAGACTCATTATAAATCTCATCCCCACTAACACCCCCTAACAGTTTAAATAAAAATGTATAAAATAAAGGTAAAACAAACATATAAAAAAATATAAGCTAATACAATCGACTACAATTGTTTTTTTTTTCAAAATATTATTCTTATTATCATAGTCAGATTATATAAAAACATTAAAAAAAATTAAAGCAAATTCATTTTCATGAAAGGCATTAATGGTCGAACAAATATATAATCTCTAAATGGGATAATAAAATAGATAGTAATTTTTTTTTGAAAACAACAAATAGTAAAAATTAATACTATTTTAAATTAAAATAAATTAAAATTTCAAAAGTTTGTTAAACTTTAAATAATTTTTATATTATTTGCTCACCCGCCCATAGGTATTATTTGGTACTTAAATAAAATAAAATTTCAAATGCTGTTCATGGTACTTAACAATATAAATATGTACTCTAAATAAAACATCAACTTTATTTTATGTTTAAATTTCAATTAAATTAACTTTGTTACGACCATCTGTTTTTTATTCTACTTTTATTGCATCAATTAGTTACAATCACTTATGATATTCCACTTTGAATTAAACAACTTTAAAATAAATTAATACCCTATAGTCGATAATCACTATCAAATGGATCGAAAAAAAATATGATTCTCTTTCAACATAGTTTCATTTTTATATTTTGAATATATTCTATTTACTAAGATCATAAAATAAATTGTAAATTTATGTAAAAATAAAATATATGAACCCGGCGCGTAGCGCCGGAATGCCACTAGTATCTATATATATATAAAGATGTTTGCTTCACTCCTATGCGTCTACGTCGGATCCATCATGGAAAGTCGTTTATTGTGGGCGTGACACGTGTCTGTCGGTATAAAACGCATCACTTCGTTTATCTGAAAAATCTGATGGGCTTATATTCATATTATATGTATATTGATTATGGACCTTTATATTTACCTTTTTTTGGGCTTCGCATACCCCCATAGAAAGTTGAACAACGTATTCTCCTCACAACCTGCGTTTTATCGTCTTATTCAATCTGACTTCGTCATCTACGGTTAATCTTAAAACGAAACCATCACCATTGAGAACCATCGCAACCATCACAGTTAATGGAGTTTCATTGAGAACCATCGCAACTTGCGAGTGTCATCATCTCGAGGGGAGAATTAAAGAATCCTAATGAGTGGAACATTGAAAAATTATGTTCACACTTGAAAAAGAACTTGATAAATTAAATTCAAGTAAGATGATCCCCATGATCGGGTATAAACATGCAGTTGTGCATGTAATAAAGAAATATACAATCCAGAGGGATAAGTATATGGATAATTAGAAATATGCTCGCAAGTTTGCTAGAAACATATGATAAGCTGATGGAATGAGATATGTGAAATGGATTACAATGAAAAGTAGGATAATCTATTTACAAAATGTCTGCTAGACATTTTGCATGAAATAATAAAATCTCATCTTCCAGCTGAAAAGGCTCCAATAAGAAGTGTCCTAAAAGGATGATATATAAATGTGTCCTAAAAGGATGATATACGAGTCTATGGCACGCTTGAGACGTGATAGACCATTTTGGTTCCAAAAAATCCTCGAAAAAGAGCAAATATATGAATAGAGGATGAATTTCATGATGAGACCGTTGATATGGTTAATATTACAGTCATGTACCTCGGTAAATCATTGATGATGATAAAGAGATCTCGATTAACCATATCAGTACGAATAAAAATATGGAACCAAAGAGAAAATAGATTGTCGACGATAAAATAAAAAAGCGCTATATAAATAAGGATTACGAATCTACCTCTATGTATGACGGTAGAGTGAATTGATTGGCCATCAATTCGGTATAAAGCTCGTTAGAAAAACGAGAGATTTTTGGACCAAAAGTCCAAGGTATAGTTCTCCAAAGAATGAAATGAAAGATGACCTTGAGGTATGAAAAACGGCTTGTTCCGAGGTCACTGGAGAAAATTTAAAATAGATGCAATATATTGAAATGTGTGGCAGGACAAAAATGACTTGAGTTGCATCTTGATATTTAATAGTCCCTGAAGAGTTAAAGATGCTCTCGGGAATGTATCAAACTCTGGAAGAGTTAGAACAAACCGTGTATAAGGTATCTTGAACTGGTAACTGGTGATATGTTTACGGCACGATTTGCCGATTACCATTTTAATGAGGATGAATTTTCAGCATTAGGGGGAGGAATTTGAAAAATTCCTAAATAGATTACATGGTGTACATAGTAGTTGTTACACCTTGATCCCCCTACGGATCAAAGAGAGCTGGAAATTCAGAAAATTGTGCATTTGCAAACCAGATACCAGATGTGTTCACAGATACGACATGATATACTCGCTGAAATCTTCGATCAAGAGTTGATGTTCCTAAAGAACAAAGTGATGGTAACAAAATAAATGAACCTAGGGTTCAGTTAAAGAGGGGAGACTAGCGGGTTCTCGAGATAAAATCCCCAAAAGAAATTAGCTGAGAAAAGTTGCAAGGTTCCTGAAGAACCTGATACTGAAAAATATCTGAAAGAAGACATAAGTGGAAAGGTTCAAAGAGAACCTGATACTGAAAGATGTCTGAAAGAAGGCATAAATGGTAAGGTTCCAGAAGAACCTGATATTATAAGATGTCTGAAATAATGCATAAGTGGAAAGGTTCCAGAAGAACTTGATACTGAAAAGTGTCTGAAAGAAGGCATATATGAAAAAGGTCAAGATGAACCAAATAAAGATGATCCAGATGCGACATGATATACTCCCTGAAAAAAAAAAAAAAAAAAGATGATCCAGATGACGAAAAGGAAACAGAAAAGTATGAGATTTCCATCAACTACACCCTTGATGAAAAGTTATAAGATAAAAGATGTTGATAGAAAATTCTCCTTTTCTGTCCAAAGAGATCGATCATAAAAGTGATGATCCCGATCCAAGGTCCATTTTGGAATGTTAAAAAGACATGATTGAAAAGAGTGGCATAAGGCCATTCAAATTGAATTATTCTCCCTAAATAAAAGGAATATCTTTGGACCTATAGTCATAACGCCTGAGAATATAAATCTTGTTAAGTATAAGTGGGTATTCGTGAGAAAAGTAACACGATATAAAACCTGAGTAGTTGCCCAAAGATTTTCTCAGAGACCGGGAATTGATTTTGAGAAAACGTATTCCCCGGTAATGGATGCAATTATGTTTAGAATTTTGATGAGCCTAACGGCGTCTAAAAATCTTGAGGTGCATCTCATGGACGTTGTGACTGCATATTTATATGGATCGTTGAATAACGATATATATATATATATGAAACTCCATGAGTGATTGAAAATGCCAGGGGCATTGGAAGAAAAATCCAAGAAGATTTGTTCGGTCAAGTTACTGCGATCACTTTACGGATTAAAGCAATCCAGACGCACGTGGTACAATTGTTTAAGTGAATATATCTTGAAAAAGGGATATATGAATAATGTGATATGTCCATGCGTTTCTATAAAGAAATTGTCATATGGCTTGTCACGCAAATACCGCATTCCGATACCATAAACGTGTTTTTGGAATGTTGTAGTCGGAAGAGATTTTGCGAACAAGTCAGCCGGATTGTCGCATGACCGTACATACTCAATGTCCACTTCTTAATTTTTCTTGAGTTCTCGTATGTATGAGAAAAATCTTGGAGGGATGTACTTCACTCTAGTTATGGCTTTCTTTGAGTTGAGCGACCCACGTCGAATTATCTTCAAAAACTTTCGTCGCCGTTTCTGGTTAGCTATTCGTTTGTTTATTGTATGTGTTGACTAGTTGACTTAAGCCACACACATTCTCGACATGCTTCGAAGAAGTCGAAACCCATGATTGTTTCTCGAAACTCTATGTAATCGCGGTTTTACCAATTGTAAAAGCATATCCGGTTTACATTTGACTTTATAAATAGCATGTATCTACAAAACCATACCAAACTTGGGGTTTCTAGGATACACCAATTCTGAATCAATACGTACCTTGGAGAGAACTGACATGTTCTCGACGCCATTCTAATTTCCATAAATAGGAAATGAGATGTATCAGAATCTTTTAAACATCTCTTTCAACATCGAGAGATTTATTTACCATTGGGGTACTCAAAAGAGTTGCTTTATTTATACGAAAGCGTTTCAATAACCTTTTCGTATGATTTGATTGATGCACAATTATTCTTTCTCGGAGATGCTCTATCTGGAGCCCAAGATAAAATTTTGTCTTGCCGAGATCTTTCATTTCAAACTCTTCTTTCATATGACTTCGAGCATTATCAACCTTCTTTTGAGTTCCAATTATGTTCAGGTCATCTACATATACATCAATGATACACTTTTAAAAATAAGACCTACCAAAATGCTGATGTGTCACCTGAGGAAAGACTCAACTGGCTCATTATATTATAGATTCTACTTTCTCTATAAATACAAGTATACACATAATCATTTATATCATGAGCTAATATTTCACAACATATAGATAGATATAGGCTCTGAATGGTAACTGCGGATTGAACGGTGCGGGACAAGCGGTTCAACTGCGGTGCGGTTTTAACAGTTATAAAAACGTATAGATATATGGTACATTCGAAGCCATATATATCATTTTCAGTAAAGAAATAAATAGCCTATTCTTTTTACCAGAGCAAAAAGAAAAACAGAGCGGGATGTCAAAAACACAACTTTAGAGATAAAGTAGAGAGAAAGAGAGAGAAAGTAGATCTCCAGCGAAAGGCCGGCGCGTGAGCGTGCGTGCTGTCGCCGGAGACCGTCATCCTTCAGCGAAAAGTTCCCGATTGTGTCTCACCCTCGATTCTTACGGCATCCACCTTGCCTGAGCTCTGGCCAACCACCTAATGTGGTGTTACTGTAACTGGAGTGAAAACGCGGAGGTTTGGAAGGAGCGGAGAGGTGAAGATGTTTGTGTCTTCGGTTCCGGGAGTTGGAGGCTAAGTTAGCTCTGCCGCCGCCGGTTTTAGTCACTTCGCCGTCGTCAGCTCAAGTTCCCGGGAGGTGAAGGCTCCGTCAGCCTTACGTCGCTGGCTTCAGGTTCTCGAGGTTGATTGTTTGCTCGAGTATGGGCTCTGGTCATGGAGCGGAAGAGGTTCTCGACTTGTGATATCTAGGGTTATGTAGCTTCGCCGTCGGATGAGCTCTCTACAGTAGGATGATGCTCTCCGACAAAGTTTCAGAAAGGTGAAGAAGAGATTTGGTTTCGGTGGAAGCTTGAAGGGATTAAGAGCTCCGGCGAAACGAGAGTTTCAGCGGTTGGGTACGGCGGTTTGGTGAGGTGGAGACGGTTGGATCGAGGCAGAGCGACGCGTAGCGCACTGACGGTCAGGATCTCCACATGTCTCTCGCTTCAGCCTCGTCGACGCACGCGTACCAAAGCCTGTCGGTGTTGGGTTCGAGGGTTTGTGCTTTGGGCCGGTGTAGCTAATTTGGACTTCGGCTTTTGTTTATTTTTGGTTGCCCATTAGTAGAGTGGACTTTTGTACTTGGGCTTCGGCCGTTGGGCTTGACCCGTTTCCTTTTATTAAATCAAAATTTGATGGGAAAAAAAAAACAGAGCTTTTTTTTAATCTATTTCTGAGAAGTGACTCCTTGCATATCCAAAAGCCGTCTTATCCGGGAAGACCTAATTTTCGCTGTACCATTTACTTAATAATAACTCTGATAACTATCTATTGATATTTTTACTATTCGCAACTAGCATTGTACTAGCATTGGCGGACGCATGGCCAACGTAACGGGGTCACGTGCCCCCATCTAAATTTCACTTTTCCTTTAGTAATATGTATGAAATATGAAAGTGCCCCCATCTAGAAAGTGAGATGTAATGTGAAAATGTCATGTGCCCCCATCTTAATTTACTGCTAGATCCGCCCCTGCTAATAAGTAGTATCACCTGGAAATTTGAATTCCCTGGAAACCACGTATACCGATTTGCTTCTTCTACAAATCAAGTGTCCATTCTTCATAGGATTTTAGTCGTATAGAATCTTTATATATATTTCATATGAGCTGGCTCATATAGTGAAAATTTAAGGTAAAAAGCTTCCAAGTTTTTTTTTTGTTAAAAAACTTCCAAGTTGGACGGGATATAATGTATAAGAATAAAAATATTTTGTTTGAAGTATTTTATTGGTTATCTGGTTTGAAATAGCATCTCCTCATGCTATGATAAATGAGTACACAAAACTTTGGAAATGCAAGTTGGAGCCTTGGAGGTAGTTGCATGTAAATTAATTCAATTTCTTTATTTATGCATGATGTATTAGTTGAGATTAATCTTTAATTAATACACTATTTATAATCTATAGTAGAAAAATAGTTATTTTTTTATATTTTATTTTTTTAGAAAAATCGTTATTGTGTCATAGAAAAATCGTTATTTGTGTCTTATTAACTCGTGTTTCCTTATTGTTCTCTCATATAATGTTGTTCTACTTTAAAATAAAAAGGAGAAAACATCAAAAATATACCCCTGTTAATTATATCAAAATGTTGTCAAATTAGCTGGTAAAAATAAAAACCTAAAAGGCTAAAACATACTTATAAGGTTGGATCATCATATTTCTGTGTAAAAACAAAGTAGCAAACCGCAGATTATTTATCATCTCATCTGTATCACCAAAAAGTTATCATATTTCTCTCGGTATAGAAAATCATTAATCAACCGATAAAACCCTAAAAGGAACCCTCAAAAACTAAGTGCGAAGAGTTTGCGTCGTCGGTTTTAAATTAAACAAAAAGGTTTAACAACTTTCTCTCTCTTTTGTTATAGCCGATGATTCCATTTTCACTGCAGGACGTCGTTACAGACTCCTCCGATGGACTTCCCGGACGTTCACCGTTGACCACCTTACGAAACGGCGTTGGAGGAAGTAAAGGAACCGGTACAACTGGAATGGTTAGATCTAACCTGTGGTTCAACTGGACATCTATAACCGATTCAGACCGTTCGGTCTTCGACCGTCTCCGGTTAACCGGAGGTTCTTTCATATCCGACGTCGATAGCTTGGTTCTTGAGGTCGAGAAACGGCCAATATCGGTACAGATCACGGTAGAGTCATTGGAGGAGATCAACGAGGGCGATGGGAGGAGATCTGAGATCGGTCTTAAAGTACCACCACGAAGAACAGTTTCAACCGCCGCTTGGCACACGTGCCAGTTTCCAGACCCTAACAGACCAGCCGCTCCGTTAACCGGATTAACCGTCCTCCCACACGCTTCAAACAACAAGGACTGAAACAAAGCTGACCAAACAAACAAACCAAAAACTCAATCTCAAGTTTAAAGAACCGAACCCTTGAAACCTAATACAAGATCTTGCACCCTAATCAGTTTGTAATAATGATGTTGAACGTTTGTATTCTAAATTTAAATTTGTTAGTGTGCGTGGGAAAAAAATACATATAGATATAGAGTAGTACCAGGGCGGTTTAGTTCAGGTACGGCGGAGATGAAAGTCATGAGACCGGCACGGCCAAAGAATTTAGCGACGAACAAGGTGGCGTGGCCTTGTGACTCGGCGGATTCGATCCATTGGAAGCAAGGACGAAGGATGCATGTTTCGCTGCAACCTTTTCGAAGAACTCTACATCCATTGCAACTCATTTTTTTTGGCCCAAGAAAAAAAAAAAGACAATTTCAGAACTTAAGAGAAGATATATCCAAAATTTTGAGAGCAAGAAAATAGGGTTTGATCTGATTTGATAGAAGAAGAAGAAACGAGTTTTAAGAAGTGGGGAGAGAGGCTAGGCTGGATTTATAGAGGCCAGTGAATAATTAAAAGACAGTGTGTCAACTTGTTTTCTTTTTTGTTCCTTTAACCTTTATTTCCCACTATTTTAATGTAAACCTTTGTGTATATGGCAAAGAGAGAAGACACTAAAAAAAGTGAGTATACTTAATAAAATTTTGAAAACTTCAAGTATTTACGTGGATCAAGAACAGGTGATATGATCCAAATAACCAGTGGAATTGTATAACTTAGAACTCAGTTATGAAATAATCTAAATATTTTTCTTACAGATAACTTTAAAAAAGTAGGTGGGAACGAAATAAGAAGAAAGGACAGCATTTGAGAGGGTCAGGATTCCAAAGGTATTGGCGTTGGGGAAGAGAGAGCGTTTCCGTTTCTCCGCGAACACTTGTCGCTGACTCAGACTCGTGTTACTTTCTCTGCTTTTCTTAGGGAAAAGTGCCAATTTCGACCCCAACTATTTCAGTCGTGCCAAATACGACCCGAACAATTGAGCAGTGCCAAATACGATCTCAACTCAATTATAATTCGAAAAAACTACCCGAACTTCTTAAAACGTGCTTAAATCTACATTGACTCTAACAAAAGTTAGTCAATCGTTAACAAGATAAAACGACGTCGTTTTGATATACGAGGAAAAGTGCCAATTTCGACCCCAACACTCTCAGTCGTGCCAAATAGGACCCGAACAAATAGGCAGTGCCAAAACCGGCCTCAACTTAAGTATAATTTAAGAAAAACTACCTGAACTTCTTAAAAGGTGCATAAATCTACATTGACTCTAACAGAAGTTAGTCAACCGTTAACAAGATAAGAAGACGTCGTTTATATATACATATATATATATATATCTATTTTTTTTTAAAAAATATGTTTATTCCGGAACTCAAACCATGTTGTGATACCCTTTTAAATGGGCACACTAACAACTAGATAAAAGTAATTTTTTTAAATACTATTACAAATTTGAAATTATATAAACTACTATTATTCTTCATCTTATCCAATTTAAAATTTTGGTGACAATTTTTTCTGATTTATATAAATACATTAACATGTTTTTCTTATTTATCATATCTTTAATAAAATTATATCTTACTAAAATATAAATAATAAAATATTTATTATTATACGATCTTAAATATGCTTAAAACTTTGAATTTATTTATACAATTTTCTTATATAAATTATTTTTAATTTTTAAAATTAAGTGGGAATTTTTTTAGTTTCCAAAGTTGATATTATATATTTTGATATTTTGTTCAAAACTGTTAAGAGGCCTTTTACCTTTCTTTCACTAAGATATGTTGTACAAAATATTAGACAAATTAAACAATAACTAAAATATATAAAGCAATTACCAAAGTTTTAAATTGGATAAGATGAAGAAGAATATTATTTTATATAATGGAGAATTTCAATTTGTAATAATATTTCAAAAAATTATTTTAGTCTAGTTGTTAGTGTGCCCTTTTAAAAGGATATCCCAGCACGGATTTGAGTCCCGAAATGAACATATTTTAAAAAAAAAATACATATATCAAAACAACGTCGTCTTATCTTTGTTAAAGGTTGATTAACTTCTGTTAGAGTTAATGTAGATTTAGACACGTTTTAGAAAAATTGGATAATTTTTCTTAAATTATAATTGAGTTGAGGTCATTTTTGGCACTGACCATTTGTTCGGGTCTTATTTGGCACGACTTAGAGTGTTGGGGTCGAAATTGGCACTTTTCCTCGTATATCAAAACGACGTCGTTTTATCTTGTTAACGGTTGACTAACTTCTGTTAGAGTCAATGTAGATTTAGGCACGTTTTAAGAAGTTCGGGTAGTTTTTTTGAATTATAATTGAGTTGAGGTCGTATTTGGCACTGATCAATTGTTCGGGTCGTATTTGGCACGACTGAAATAGTTATGGTCGAAATTGGCACTTTTCCCGCTTTTCTTAAAATATTTTATCAAATACTCACTTCAAGATGTGCTTCTCTTCTTTTTTAATTCATTTAGTACTATAAAGAAAAGAGCCAAACCTGTACTTGATTAAAAGAAAGAAGAAATAGACATAAACCTTTTTCCTTGACTGAAGAAATAGGCAAATGTCTTCGTCAGGAGACGATGAGGTGCACCTGGATTTGGGAAATTATGGTGTATTTTCACTAGATGTTAGTTCAGAAAATGAATTTGTTCACTATAAGTTATCGTGTGTTAATTGATATGATGATTCAAATGTTTTATGTGGTAAGTACATATTTTTAGGGTTTAATTATTCGGAGAGCATTATTGATACAAAAGAAAAAAAATGAAACTAATAAGTAAATCACAAGAGGACAAAAGAAAGAAAGAACTGAAGAGAGAACAGCTTAAGTGGTGTGGTTATATATAGAAAGAATTACACTCAAAGGCAGTTTTAAGTTTATTATAACACAATAAGTCACTTTCTTCTACCAAGACACTTTCTTCTAACTGCTTTCTTTCTTTCTAAATAGATTAGTCACTTCATAACTAACCAGCTGAGTAACCAAACTATTATATTAGCGGGAATTAACCTCCATCACACATCTCTCTTCCCACTCAATGGTTCAGATTAAATCTAATACTTTTGACAAGATTTATCTCTGTTTCATTTCCTGGCCACTGGATTTGCTTTTGGTACTTTAACTTTTAACGATTCAGATTAATCAGCCACATTCATCATCTCCTTTTTTTTGTCGTCGTATTTCTTCTGAAAATTGTAATGGGCATTCTTCATCATCTCCTTTCTTCACTGGCGTCTCCACCGCTATTCTCAGCGAAGTGGGTCAGTCGTTATACCCTAGAATAAGATTCAAAATCCTCTCTTTCTATTGATCTCTCTAAGCAAAGTGAGTGATTTCTTATTTGTTTTGGGTCAGCAATGAATCTACTCCACATCAATCATCAATAACATAGCTTTCTGTTTCAGATCCAACCCCCACCTTCGTCGGCTTCTCAGATTATCACCATATTCCTCCACCACTCTCCATCCTTCTGACGCTGCCGCAGTTGATATGGTAAGAACCATCTTTTTCCCATTGTAAGTTTCCTTGAAAGTCTGATTCTTCTCTACGAAAATTTCACAAAGTCTTAGCAATCTCAACGTATTCCATATAGTCAATTTTAAAACTTTGAACCAATCATTGTTCTAATTTTGAACCAAACGTTATTCATCCAACTTTAAAAAATTTTGTAAGCCTTATAAAGACGAGATTTTGTTATTGTCGCTAAGGTGGAGAGGAAGTTAGAAGTTTGGATACTCTTGAGATTTTTCAAATTGGTCTGTAAAAATATGTGTATTATAGATATTTTTTGTTTTGTTTTCGTGGATGGGTAGAGAAGTTGTTGACGTGCGTATGAACAAAGATTGACATTGTTCCCTTTGTTATTTCCATTTAGTTAACTCCACATGAACATGTAGAAGAGAAGATTCCTATCTTCCTATGGCCTCTTGATGGGAAATATTGAGAATCAACCAAGTCTATAGACGAGCTCATGTACAGTGTACACAACCCGCCAAGTGTTACTGATCAATGTGTACATCAAAACCATTGTACATGTGTACACGTAACTTTAATATATTACATTTTCAGTTTACATTGTTGTTCGATTCAGAAACAAATACAAGTGGACACTCCATGGTCAATTTTCTGTTTTTGTGATGTTCCAACAAAATGTCATTTTGCTTCTTCTTTTTAAAAACTTTTAATTGCATGAGAAGTTCAAAGTTTGAGATGACTCGTTTCAAAAATAATTGTTGCATTCACAGGGATCATGACATTAGTGAATTCTTGGACCAACTATAGTTAACGGTTTCTTAACCATCTAAACAAAACTCATTTCTAAATTTTCTACAACAACGTTCAGTAGGATGTCCATGTGTACATTTGCCTCATAGTGTACATGTGTACATTTTGCCTCACATTTGCCTCAAAGTGTACATGCATCATTGAGTTCAGACTTGTCTTCGAATGTATGTTGAATAACATAAAACTCATTTCACATGTATATTCTTGATTCTTATTATTGAAATTGATAATAATCGTATATTACATCATTAGATTTATGGTAAAACACAAACTAAACGTTAGGCACAAAAGTTTGATAAAAACTAAGGTCCACCATGATTATCAATAAGAACCATATGTATAGTGCAACAGATATGTACACGATGACACTAATTAGTTTTAGACTTACTTTTTATTTTAAATCAAATTAAAATATTTAGCTACAGAAAATTACTTTCATAAGAATACAGAAAAGTATCAAAAGAATATACGAAAATAAAATTACAAGAATTCGATATTTTGTTCATTATGATGCTTTTTAATTGAGAAAGGGTTATGTTTATATTATACTTAGTGGGACGTTAATTATGGCATATACATAATTAGAATAAAATCACATGACGATTATATACAAAATGTTTACGAGGTTCTAAGAGAGTCTACATACATATCCACAATATTGCTCAACACTTTTGACTTGCATCGATCTAGTTACTTTCATGTTCCTCCAATCACTTTGGAGATATATAAAAAATAATTGATAACTAGAGAGGAGCGCGGTGTCCATGAGTCATGACCTCGTCGTCTTCCACAAACTCATGTGTGTCCATATGCATGAAAACAGAATTTATAAGTACACGAACTATAAAAAGGCCGTTAAGTTTATTGTAAATTCATTGGTAATTAGTTGACTTTACGTACTTACGACAACATAAGTTTCTCCAATCTCTTGGAGTTGGAACTACAAGTCTACAAAAGCCGTTATTGACCCTTCGCCATGTTCAAAGGTTCTTCTCTTTGGAGTATATTCAATTTAGAAAACTGTTTTTTTTTTGGGACAAAAAAAAGTGCGTTGCTTATGCAAATGGCTCAGTGGCGAATTTTCCAAGAATTTTGACCTAATTAGAGAAATTTTAGCTCACATCATGTTCCACTCTTTGTCGGAATTAGTCTCAAACTACTACTTAAAGGTAAACTTAGGTTTATTCGCTTATAAATACAACATGCAAACGAATCATAATTTAATGAAACTAGCTAGTCCAAATACAAATACAATTTTGGAAGAATAATCGTGATTTCATATAAAGTAGCCATTGCATCACTCCAATTTTCAAAGAAAATTATACTTTATTTTGTAGCTTCTTTTTTTTTCTTCTAATGGTCATAAAGAAAATCTGCCTGCGTATCTTTTTGCTTTATGATTAATTAGACACTAGGTGGTTGTCCGCGAATTCGCGGATATAAATATTGTATAAAAATATACATTAAGTATAAAATTTCGAAAAATTTCCATAAATTTGATGCAAAAATATCTGATAAATGTTTAGTAATAACAAATGTTTATGAAATTATATATGTAAATATCATATTTACTTCTCCTATTCTTATTTTTTAATACATATTATAAAATAAATAAACCAAAAATCCATCTTACACTACAAAAAAAGGTATGTATTGTATCACTTAAATGGAATCACATAAATAAATGATGTTATTTTAAATCACTTATTTGTAAATGATACACATATATATATAATTTTAAATCAGTTCTAATAATTGATAGTATAATTAACTAATTCGACATCATTTCAATAAAATGATATAAACTTTATTAATTTGTATCATTTAAACAAAAATGATATGATTCTATACATTTATATCAATTAAATCATTGATGTAATTATTATTTTTGGTTAGCATCACTTATTAATATGATATAAAATTCACATCAATAAAAATTGATGCGAAAAAAATATATAACTGTGTTTTTCTTTAACGTCAATTAAGTTAAAATGATGTTCTTTTATTTAAATTTTGCATCAGTTAATACCACTACAAAACTTAAAAAAAAAACAATTTACTTGAACGATTACAAAAATATCTCACACTTCAAAATCCAAAGATTACGGAAGTAGTTACTATTCTTATAGCTTTAATTTAATTGGAGCTTTAATTTCTTTTATAACTCTTCACTTCAAAAATTAAGCATCTTCGTCTTTTTGTTGTGAATGCTCATTCAGGGGTTCTTCTTCCTCTTTTAGTTTCTCAAACTTTCTTGTCTTATGAGTCATAATGATGGGTATTGTTCTTATGCAGGGTTGCTATTTAGATTCGGGGAAAATTTTCTGAAGAAGTATATCTTTCTTTTTTTCTTCTTCATCTTTTTTTTTCATTTGTTGAAAAATTATACTTACATATTTTTGGTAGAATGGTTTTTCTTTGTTAGGAAACAGAACGTCTCAAGACATAAGAGAGATGCGTCTACTCAAAATCTAAAAGTAAGTAAAACTCTAAAGAAATAGCAGTTGATGAAGAATTTTCTGATGAATCTCCTCCACTTCACTGCTAAATCGATTCATTTTCACACCATAAACAGAGACATTAGAGATAAAAACATAGATACAAGGAATGAGGATAAAAAGAAGAAGAATTTCGATTGATGGACGCATGAAGCTCTTTATGGTAAATTTCACCTAACTGTTTTACAAATATTTTCTATGGTTCTTTGAATTCCTCTTCTTCCATCTTGTTTAATGTTTCTCTCTATATTTGTTCTTTAGTTTTTTTCTTCTTCGTAAGATTTATTGTATTTCAATTAAAAATTAATGAATATTTAATTTATTTATCCACTGATATTATTTAACGTCAATTATGTACAAATAAAAAAATAAAACGTAATTATAAACAATAAAATATTAAAATAATTTTGATGTTTTGATATTAATTTAATTTCAGTTATTAATAAATAATTAAAATCAGTTGTTTCAATTGATGTTAATACTTACATCATTCAGAAAAACTGATTTAATTTTGGTATCATTTTGTATAATTGATGCATATTAGTATCACTTACAATTAATGACATAAATATTAATTATTTTTGTATCATTTATCTATATAATGATGAAAATCATTTGAATCATCAATTTCCGAGTCATTTATCTAAGCGATGTAAAATTCTTTTACATCATTTAAAACTAATGCAAATATTTAAATTAAGTGATGTTAAATGACTATTTTTTTGTAGTGCTATAATTCGTTTCAATCATAGTATTACCTTATTCACTAAATTAATTTATTTAAATGAAAAATATTTTTTAATCAAAGTTCTCACATGTTCCGTTCAATATAATTCGGCTAATCTTCAAAACCTAATTATTTATAAAGCATATATGAACAATATAAGAGATTAATAATAATAAAATATATGATTATATTTTTATATGAATATGAAATCATTATATGGATTTCTATAAATTGTGTTCTATTAATTCACCGTCCAAACTAAACTAAAATAAATAAAATTAAAAATTATCAACCAAGAAAATTATAAAAAATTTCTTAAGACTTCACAAATGATCGACTTGTAAGCCAAAGTCACTTAAGTGATTTTTCGTTTACTATATATGCGTATTTATATTTTTCGTAAATGTCTTATAAATTCTTATAAACAATTTAAAATTATGATAAAATAATTTTGTAAGCCATGATAAATAATTTTATAATTTTTTTAGTAAAAGTCTTATAAGACATATATGGACATTGTAATACATTAATTAATACTTATTATAATACTATGCAAATATAGTGTTTTATATTAAAAATTATTAAATCATTATATTGATTTCGATAAATTGTGTTCTATTAATTATTTTATGTTGTATATAGATACAATAGAAATTAATCAAACATTATTACACTTTCTATAATTTAAAAAATTAGTTACCATAAATTATTATTTGTAATATCATTTAGATTATTTGGTAAGTGACACTAATTAGTTTTAGACTTACTTTTTATTTTAAATCAAATTAAAATAATTGAAAATCTCTTAACCAATCAAGTTATAACATTTCGAAGGAACCGGACTTTTGACGAACCAGCCCTTTTTTATCTTGATCCTTTCTTAAACTCTCTCTATCATTGATAACTAAACAAAAAATTACTTAATTGACTTTTCATTTAATATACAGGAGGATGATATTCTTTAAGGCTGTTTTTGTCGCTTCTGTTGTGGCATACTTATCCAAAATACTACTACAGCTTTTATAGTTCTGTCGTTCGTACAATTATCTCTCTGGCGGCTAGACCTAATCCCTCGACGAGAGTGGACCTACTCTCCTCACATTCCTGGTGAGAATAATAACAGACCTCGTCTTTGCTGATGGGAACTGAACATATGCCTTTGTTTTCTTTATGAAGCTCACACTACTAATATCAATATCATCATGTTTTAGAGTACGGTTTCCGGGTTTGACACACCCATTGGCACTGCACCATCAGAAGAACTCAGGAGAATATGGAATGAAAAGAAAAAAACAATTAGAAGAACGTGATGGTAAGTCTCTAATATTATGTGAAGCTGTGCATCGACGAACACTTGCAAACCTACCAACAACTAATTAAGTGATGCCTCTAAGGGAATGTAAGTGATAGTTAGCCTTGTATTTGCAGTGGTATAGTGTTGTACGATGCTTTCATTTTTACCATGTATGAGGATTCAGTTGCAATGCGTTGCGTGATAGTATCTAAATCGTATCAGACTAAAACTTTGCATTTGACTAATTTGATTTCTTCTTTTTTTTTGTCACAAGATTAATGTGATTAAGATTAAAATTTGAATTTCTCAAGAAGATTGTTGTTCAAAGGCCTTGCTAATTTATCATAAATAAATCATTGACGGTCCATGCGGCCGTGCTAAGATCTTACCCTACATCAAGAATTTTTAACAAAGTATCATCTCTCAGAGATTCCAATCCAGATTTCTCAAGCAGAGTCATGCAAATTTGGTTCTCTTAAACTCTCCTGCATTGACGTTTCTCGACGAACTGGCCGTAATCACCACCATACGATCATTTTCTCCAACTGTTGGACTTCGCCACTATGGGCTTCATTTTGATGGGCTTCACTAAGGACATACTCTATCAACATTCACTTTAGATTCTAATCATGGGATTATATCAGAGTTTTGTAATGCAACTCTTGCCACTTTTTAATTTAAATGCACCAAAAGTTAGCAAAAAGAAAAAAAAATAGATTTTTTAACAATAATTAATGTTAATCAAGATTTCATGTATATCTCTCCACCAAAAACAGGGTTGCGACATGTAATAGAAAGAGACCAAACATTTTCACGGGAGAATAGGCATCGAGGTTACTTGTGTCGTCTGCTCATTTCTCACATGCATGCGTAAATGTGTGTGGATGATGATTATGATAATGATATGATGATGGAATGGGTTTTGATTTGACAAGACGAGAGTCACCAAGCCAGCGATTAGATTGATATATTACTTCAATTCTTATCGTCAGTGCTCAGTAGACAACTCTCCATGTCTTTCTCTTTTATCATCCGTATCGAAAGACAAGTCGAAGAAATATTATATTCATGTCTTGGCATTTGTACGACTGCCAGTACAAGCACTATTCTGAAAGAATATTCTATATAGTGATATATATTTTACATATTTACTGGTTCATATATCACTAGCAATTATAACTAGAACGGCTTAAGCAGTTTTTGTTTATCTATGCAGTATTGATTTATTTGCTTTTTTGAAAACTACGCAGTATTGATTTCCGTTGCAATATAACTTCGTGCTGAGAGTTGATTTCGGTTTCTGCTCAAAATAATATTGGGGGATTAGGATTCATATTTTAAAATGTTGTCAGGGTTCAAGTTTTTTTTTTGGTAAAATGTCAGGGTTCAAGTTCTTTGATATTCTTTGATTCTCTATCCGTGTAAACGGTCTCAGAGTTTTTAGCATTGAAACTATTTTTGTTTTAATTTTGATGGCTGTTCTTTTATTTTTAAAACTTTTTTTAAGAGTGTACAATGGTGCCAAGACTATAAGTATTTAGACAAGTTATGTTTGACGTACAATAATATGAATCTGGAATAAGAAAACGAGGGGAGCTCAGAGTTACAGCCAAGAGGCACCGAAACAAGAAACCTGCATCTGCAAGCAGAAGTCCCATCTTGTTCCTTTGACTATTTGCTTCTTCACTCAAATAAGATTTTTTTTTTTAAAACTACACAAAGTCCAATTTTTCATACGTTATTGTGTATAATTTCAGGTACAACGTTATTTTTATTTTTCAAATTCAAAAAAAAATTATTTATCTGAAATTTAGATTTTTTCCCATGAATGTTTGTTTATTTAAACTTATGAATTCCTTTTTATTTTTAGCTCTGAGGAAAACAATGTCATTCTTCTACTTGTTTAATTGTTATATATAAACATTCATTTGGAAAGGATATAATACAGAATTTACTATAAGTTATTTTCAGGTTTAGTGGTTAAAAACATAACAAATGAAATGTTATTGGCAAACCAAAATAACACACACAAGCACATAAAAACAAAGTATATATAACTCTCCTTTTTGTTCAAAAAAGAATATATATAACTCTATGATGCAAAACCAAGAGAAAGTAAATACACCACCGTATTAATAATTCGATAGTTTCATGATAAAGTATAATGTTTATTTGGCCAAGATCTTATAAAGGTCAGAATTAAACCAGATTTGTTTTATAATTTCCTATTTGATTACAATTCACCTCGGAGCATAAAATATTCCAAAGGCAAATTAAGATTTTCTTCTTTTTAAGACAGATTCAGAGCCAAATTTGATAGACAGACTTTGTTTCTCCATATATAAATTGAATAGATAATCACCGGTACATATTGGAGAAAAAAAGTTATACAAATCTTTGATTTTCTTATATAGCAGATCTCTGATTGTTCCTGCCACAAACATCGTGATTCTGTATGAAATGTCATTTCAAGCACTTTTAATTATCAACCACCATTCTCCCTATCATAATGCACTCTTACACATACTCCTATATTTACACTTTTAATACATAATCGCAATATAAAACTAAATGCCTGCTTCACCAAAAAAAAAAAAAAAACTTAATGCCTAAAAAGTCTTAGACGAAAGCTCGTGGTAATTCTTGGAACATCCTGTCTTTATCAGACATATCTATATATAAAAGTGACCAACATGCTCTTATAGTTAATTCGAATTGTTATCACCTGTCCGAGCATAAATTATTTTGTTTACTATCAATCTTTTTTTTTGGAAACTTATCAATCTTTTGCATTAAAAAGTGTTTATAAACTTGACATCTTATTTTTTTTTTCCGAAATTTTATGCAAAGTTGCGTTCGTAATATTGATATAAACACAATCAGTATGTATATGTATCCGCTACATCAAATAGAAATCAAATTTCTAGATTTAAAATATATATTGCCCAACAAAAAGATTTATAATATATTATCTTCGTATGTGTATATCTATGCATATTGACATATTTTGGTATAAATACATGAACTTAAACGTAGATTAAGATTTTTGTTTCAGGATATAGATAGGCAACATGTAGATAATCTTGGTGATCTCCCCAAGCATAAGACCCATACCTGACAAAAATGTAAATTTATTTCATAACCATAAAAACCACAAAAGAAAAACATTGTTATAAGTTGGGAATATACGCTAGTGTGAATTAAATGTTTGAATTGTGTCTCTGCCCGGCCTCTTTGTGCCCTCAACGTTCACAGATGGATTTACATTTTTTTCAACACATATTTTCAAGAGATATATATACAAAGGATGCTATTGTCATTTTATTCTGTCCGACATAAGTCGGTAAAACAAAAACTTTGGTCTGACTTACTTCTACAGGTTTTGACTGGTCTTAACTCTCAAGTATATTGTTTTATAAGCTTATTTAGGAAAATAATCATTTATATTAGAGTATTTTGAAGATATTTGGAGCAAGCAACCAAAATGACAATTAAAATCCATAATCGGTCGATATTAGAGAGCTAGATTAATCGATACACAAGTTATGGTGTCGATCGATAGCGAAGCGCGCAGAAGCCCGTTTGGTCACAGCCGACTTGAAGCCTAAGATTTCACAATTTTACAAGATTGCTCCTGACAAATTTTACCCTAATTATATAAGCTTTGCCGCCATGTTAGAGGTAAAGTGTGCTTTTGTTTTGTGTTCTTCTTTGTGTTTTATTGTTTACTGATAGATAGGAGAGAAGATCCAAAATTATAATTTGTGATTGAAACTCCATTGATATTTATCTTATCTATTCTATGCAGTTTTTATATCTAACCATTGTTATGAATTGTTTAGCTATGTCTGAGTAGTTCTCTTGTTATATTTTAGAGTTTAAATAGGTTAGGAGGGATTAGCCCCAACTATAGATTGCTGAGTTGTGATAATCATCATTAGAATTGTTCATTAATGTATGTCTCTAGATTAACTACCTAGAACTTGTCATAGGATTGATTGATAAAAGCCATAGCTAATTCTCATCTTATAAACATTCTAATTGAACTTCGTTTCTTACAATGAGCAAGGCGAGAGCTGATCTAGTAAGCTTAGTAAACATTTATTCAACATGCGTATAAAGCTTGACATACCATTCGATTGTGGTATTGTTGGCACATTAAGTTAATTAGTGTGTGCTTAAACTCTTAATCAGGTTTGATTCCTTTCACATACAATTTTTAAATAAAATTTAAAACGACATTGTTTAGACTTAACAAAGATTAGAGACGGCGATTAATCCGTCTAATCAATCAGTTACCTAAGTTAACGTCAACTTTAATTTAGTTTAGTCAAATTAATTTGAGGTTTAAAGTGATAATTCAAGTTAAGTTGGTGTTTTAAATAGTTCAAGAAAAAATTTATGCATTTCTTTAACCAAATATGAAAATCGGTGGTTTAAATGACCATTTTCCCAAACTTATTTAGATTAAGTTGATGTATTATTTCCTCGTGTAGCTAATCACGTAACAGTTCAGCAATGGCACGTATTAACAATTTCGGATTCGACAAAAAATGCATAATTCTAAATATCGTTTAACAACCCCACGTCACTCCCTCAAGCCACTCCGAGTCTCCATCCACTAGTTAAATCTAATCTTATCAATTAGTCAGATTTTAGTTATATTTTGGATTGTGGGTCAACTTGCATGAGAAATAGCTCCAGTATATTTGAATATGAGTTTATTTATTAATTTTTATCCCTAATCAAGTAGGCTCAACAATTTTGATATCCCAACAAAACAAATGGCAATAACTCAGCTACCTTACTTGCTGCTTATTAAGAGCATCTCCAACCCATTTCTATAATAGAGATCTCTAAAATAGAAAAAAAAATAGAAATGGTGTTTTTGCTCCAATGTGTTCTTCTATAATAGAGGAATGCTATATTTGCCTCCATAAATAGAAGAATGCTATTTTTTCTCCTAAATATAGAGGAAAAAATTGGATTCCTCTATTTATGGAGGCAAATATAGCATTCCTCTATTATAGAAGAACACATTGGAGCAAAAACACCATCTTTATTTTTTTCTCTATTTTAGAAATCTCTATTATAGAGGTGGGTTGGAGATGGTCTAAGTACTTCATTTTTCACTTTTAGGCTCCGAATGGTGATTGCGGTTTGAGCGGTGCGGGACAAGCGGTTCAATTGCGGTGCAGTTTTAACAGTTATAAGAACGTATAGATATATGATATATGTAGAGATTTTTGTTAATATTAAATACGGTGCAAGGCGGAGCGGTTGTAAACATTCGAAGCATATGCATTATTTTTTACTTCATTGGTATTTTTTTATTCATTTCTTCATTTCTTTGTTTTTTGAAAATACATTTTTTAATTACAAATTGGTCTCTCAACTTTAACTTGTTTTTAGTTTTTACTTAAATAAACTATAAAAACTAATATTACCAACTTACTTTTAAAGTTTTTATTATTATTTTTATTCAATCAATTTAAAATATTAAATATACTAGAAACATGTTTTTTTAACTAATATTTAGATGAAAAACAGTTACATAAATAATATAGAAACTCAAAGACTTGATAAACATCAATCTAAAATATATAAAAAAAACTTAGTACATCATAAACTAACACTTAATAATCTGGTAAATTATTTTCAGATTCACTAAAATTGTTAAAATATTGTCCAAATAAAGTGGTTGCTTGAGAAGGCTGTTGAGCTTGTTGTTGTTAACTCATTTCTATTAAAATTCGATTTTGGTCAGACTGAATGTATGCACGAACGTTAGGATCTTATATGGAGTTCAAATCACGAAATAAAATTTTGTTTTCTTCTTTTAACTTCTTCAAAGCATAATTCTTGTTTTGAATCTCCAAATATTGTTATCTTTGTGCGATTGTTTTCTTTAATTTCTCCAATAGTTTTTTATTTCCTTCTTCCTAGGTGTTAATAACAAGCGATACTATTAGAGATGTGTACTAATTATATTGTATGATAATGTTTATTTAATATTAATTAGCAATTGTGGTGAAATATTGTTAAAATAAAATATCTAGGTAAAATTAGTAAACTAGTAAAAGTAAAAGATTTTTTGATAAATAATGATAAAACAGAAAATATATACTTGGAATATTCCTTTTTGAAGAAAAAAATAAAGCAAACCATTGGAGAACATGCTTCTTCATGTTTTGAAAATCTTCATATTTTGAAAAAAAAAATGAAGTTTACTATTGGAAATGCTCTAAGACCATGATTAATCCGGATTCTTAAGGTGCGGTTTTTAGTTTAGTTTTTAATTAAGAAAATCTAAGAACCGTTTCTTAAAGAAGAGATATAAGAATCGGATCCTAGCCAAAAAATATTTTTTAAAAAATGTCAAATCATGAGTTAAGAACCTCAAATTAAAAATCCGGGTTAATCGTGCTCTAATATCTTTTATTTTTCTAAAATTGTAAAACTTATGTACCATTTCAGTGTTTGTTAACATTTTAAACAACGACTAAAACCAGAACAATAAGAAAATTATCATGTCATTTCGAAAATGTAGTAAATAAACAGATGATTGTTTTAAGTTAAAAAATTTGAAACCGTAATAATAATAAAAAAAACTCAAAATCGAATAGCAAAACCAAAGAAAAACAAACTCTATTTATAAAACTATTGCCATTCCAAGCCTAAACCGAACAACCCGATTAAATCTTTTTTGATGCTATATATTCATGAAAGTAAACTACATATCTTTCTTACTCGAACTTTAAAACAAAGACTCGAAGTTTCTTCGTGAAGCCAGATTAGTATATCATTCAACATTTCGCCTATTTTGTCTCGTACTAATGTTTGTATTTTAGCAACCACAATGAATATAATAGCGGCACCGCTTCAAATACTTATTGCGTGTTATCGTTTCAATCGATCCATGAGTTTACTGAGCTATATATAATGGTAAGTTCGCGACGCATAAAGAGAACCTACAAATGCATAAAATGCTCACTCATAAAGACATGCGCGATGGACCTGTTCTAAATACTGTCAAACAAATCTAAAGATATTATCTCGGAATGTCCAAAAAAACATGAAAATATATTTGAATGCGAATTGTATTGCACCGGTCCTACAATAATAGCTGTCCTTTGTCAAATGCAAAAGTATGTTATGTAATTAAACTAGGGTTAAATTTTAATAAAACCGTATGGACATCGAACTTATATTTATTATTATAGCTAGAGATGGACAGGGATATGATGTAACAACATCGTCTCACTTGGTGTTTTCGAGAAATTTGTCTTATAATTTATATGTTTTCTTATTATTTGTCTACTTGTTAGGGTTATTCTCATTTGCACAGTTATATAATTATGTGTTGAATTGTAGACAAGTTAATTTTCACAAACCAAAAAT
The DNA here is from genome assembly GCF_000309985.2 of Brassica rapa. Classification (NCBI taxonomy): domain Eukaryota; kingdom Viridiplantae; phylum Streptophyta; class Magnoliopsida; order Brassicales; family Brassicaceae; genus Brassica; species Brassica rapa. Next base: position 32,426,840 of record NC_024797.2, read on the forward strand.
AATTTGTCTGCTAATTGCTCGACACTTGAGTCATACTATATACGATGTGGTCCATTGTCTTGAACGACCCACGTCGTTCGTTTAACTATATATGTCTTGAACGACCCACGTCGTTCGTTTAACCATCGCACAATTAATTAAGAAAAGTCTTTCATCTTAACACAATAAATCATATCTTGACTCGTAACAAGACATAGAATGCATGAAATACGTTATACGTATAATGATATTATTATCATAAATTGTAAAGTTTGGTGAGATGGAAACAATTGCCTGAAATAACGCACCGTTACGTCTTTCTAATTGCGATTATGCCTTTATGATAAGTGTCAATATTTATGACGATGTATGAACTTTTGTCAAAATCGAAAATGATATATATATATATATATAAGTTACCACAAAAAATTGATATAAAACCATTTCCAATGATTTTTTTTTTTTTTTGAAATAAAATAATTTTATAATAAGATTGAATCATTTAGCAATATTTTATAGAATAAACTTATTTTCACTCAATTATAGAATGAACAATACAATATATTTAAAATATATTTATTGTCGTATTCAATGACTCTGGTAGCTAAGATGCGGTTGGAAGCGAGGCTGCAGATCTGGGTGCGCTTAGATGCCCCAAAGCAATGACCAACTCAATTCTCTCCGCTAAGTAACAAAGATGAAAAGAAGCGCACTGATTTCCCTCAGCTAAATCTTGGGCATTCTTGTTAGCCTTGTACTTGGCAGAGCTCTTTCTTTTTCTCGTCTATCAGCTTATCTGCTGACGTCATTTCCGAATGTCTTTAACCCCCTAGCAAAGCAACCAGCTCTTTTTCGTTCCCGCTTTCTAAGCAAGGAGAAGAGTCGTCTCAGTTCATCATAGCTCGAGAGTCTTATTTTATTTTAGAGTAAAAAATAGAATACTTTTTGAAATGCTCTGATATAATAAAATTGTCTGGAACGGAACCCAACACAAGAATAATTATCTCATTTTAGCTATATAACAACAAAACGTTAACAATGAGTGCATAACCTATATTTTATATTTTGAAATTTCTTACGAGTGAAAAAAAAAACAAAATATTTTTTTTTTGAAAAAGAGCTTTTTTTTTAAAAAAAATTGTCGTCTAGAGTATAGTAAGAACATTTCCATCCCCACTCCATAATTTACTGCAAAATGGAGTAAAAAATAGAGTAGTGAAGAAACAAAAAAGTGATTACTCTATAAATGAAAAGATTTTTTATTTTTTGTTCATACTCAATTTCCCACTCTATTTTTGGAGTATTTAGTTTATACAGCCAAAGAAGGTTATTTGAGTGTTATCGGAACTAGCACTATTTCAAGGATAATCATGAATCTGCAGCAAATGTTATCAAATATTTCAGCGACAATTCCTCTGTCGCTGAAAGTAAGATTTCTAAAGTATTCATGCTTATTAAAAATTTAATAAATATTTATAATTTTTTTTATTATACACTTTTCAATAACTTTTCACCAATGAAATTTAATCAATTCAAATATTTTCATTTATTATTTCTTAAAAGTATAAAAAACTACCTTAAACATATAGAAAATATATCTTTGTAGAATAAGTAAAAAATCTAAAATATCTTATTTTCGGGTACGAAAAGAGTAATTGTTTGATGATGATTTCCAAATCTATAAATTCTATATGCGAACAATACTAGTTGCAAAATGATATTCCCTCTGTTTCAATCTAACTGTTTTAATGAGTTTTTGATGTTTCAAAATAGAAAATTCTCATAAATAGATAATTTTTAAGTTTTGGTATCAAAAATATACCACAAGGAGTAAAGTGACCAAAATGTTTCATAATAGGTAAAAAGATTCTAATAACGTTGATAAATAAAAAAAAAATTAAAAAAAAAATAATTTTTTTTAAAAGAGTAATTTTTATATACTTTTAGATTATATGTTTTCAAATTCAAACTTTTTTATAAAAAAAAATTTCTGAATTTTTTTATTTTTTTCAAATTTTCTCTTTGTAGTTCGAAAATATTTTTTGAAACTATTTTTAAAATTTTTATTTTCAAATTTTTAATATTTATTTTTTTATTTTATAAAATTTTAAACCTCGATCCCAAATCCCCACCTCTTAACTATAAACTCTTAAATTTGGATTAGTTAACCCTAGAAGTATAAATGTATATTTACCTCTTTAATGAAACATTTTGGTCATTTTGATTCTTAGAGTCTATATTTGTGACCAAAACTTTTTTAGTGCTATCCATGGGTATTTCCCTTTCAAAATAGATAATGTTTTTATATATCAATTCACTTTTCAACTTTTTATCAAAAACTGTGTAATCAATTATATTTTGTATTCTATTTTGTGATTGGCTAAATAACTTTTAATTTGTACTAGATTTTGATATGCGCTTCGAAAGCGTGGAGTTTATGGGTTATATACGAAGTTTGATATGAGATAGTATTTTGAATATATTGTGTATTATTATGTTATAAAGTCATATTATATTGAATACAAAAATTTGTTTAAAATTATATAACTTATGAATAAGTTTATTTGAGATTTTTTATATACACTCTTATGTAACTCTTAAGTATGAAAATTTTATCCAAATTTGACAAACGAACCAAACCAATACGAAATACAGGTTGAGGTTCGGGATTGGAAAAAGTACCTATTAGATTTTTTTGGACCTGCGGATCTCTGTTGGACTCCGAATACCCAAAGTACCTAGAATGTTTTGTTCATATTATGTATATTTGAGTAATTCATATATGTTCTCAGTATAAAAATATTATTGTAAATTTTAGATTCGCGTTTTCTGTTATAGTTTCAGGTTTTGGGTAAAATTTTAAATTTTAAAAATATATTTAAAATATTGGATATTTTTGGTTCTCGGGTAAGATTTTGATCTTTTAGATATTTAATTATTTATGGTATTTATTTGATTTTGGGTATTTTTGTGTTCTGATTTTTTGGCTTTTCATATTTTTTAGATATTTTTGTACTAAATACTCGAACCGAGCTAGACTCATTACGTAGCCAAATTACGTAGTAAATTTTACAAATACTTGAATTATTGACTCAAACTGACCTGGAACTAAAAGGAAGTGATATGAACAAAAAAAATTGAAATACCTAGTTGGATATAAATGTCCAAGACCCAAAGAACTTGTACCTAAAAAAACTGATTTATATTTGATCCGAAGACCCAAATGGCCAAATCTAACCTTTCATTATATTTTTGTGCATTTTATAAAAGTTACATTTGTTTAGTTGGTGAAACTTAAGATTTATTTGAGAGATTTTTGGCTAATTTAATAGTATAGATTTGTAGGTTTTTTGTTGAGCAGTAAAAAAAAAAGATTTGTTGGGTTTTTGATAATTTTAAACTTATCTTAAATACTAAATTTTTATTTATCAATAAAATAAAATTAACATAATATATAATTTTTAAACTTATCTTAATTATGAAGTTAATGAGACATATTTTAGTGAAAAATATAATAAAGTGTATCTAATATTATATTTTCGTGAACCAAATTTATGTGGCTGTATATATATGGTATAATCTTTTCGTTTCCAAAAAAATATGGGTCCAATAAATAAAAGCTTTGACTAAATGACTGTTAGAGAAGTTTAAGGTAACATATTGTTTGTCCAAATCAAAGAAAGATCAAAATATTATTAGTTAATGAAAGGGTCCAAACAACATTTTTAAGTAAATTTATTTAAAAAAAATTCTTTTAATAGTATTGATTTAATAATATTTTTAAGATAAAAACAATTTTTTTAATAATTGTGCATATCTTAAAATATCATGTGTTTTGAAACAGAAAAGATACTTGTAATAACCTGTGTATTTAGCAAAAGCCGAAAAAAAACAGTAGCAAACAAAATGATTGAATATTGGTTTCCATAAATCACGTTTATGATGTAATGACAGGCAGATCGAACAAGAATCAATACTATTAAAAAGGAAAAGGAATGAGTTTTAATAAATCTACTTAAAAAAGTTGTTTGGATCATTTCTTTGACTAACAATATTTTTGATCTTACCATAATATTTAATTAACAATAAGTAACCAAAAATTTTTCTAACAAATATTTAATAATACATTTATTTATTAGACCACATTATTTTGTACAAGAACAAAGTTATACGACATATATGCTATATAAAGATGACTATACCATTTGCTACACAAAAATAATGTACCACATATACTTTATTATATTATTCTCTAAACATGTCTCATTAGTCTCATAATTAATAAATGACTTATTTCACCCAATATAAATAAATTATATAAGTCGTTTGATCCACCAACTATGTAACAATACACGCCATCCTTTCAATACTTCTGTTTTAAATTATGAAAAAAGCTAATTCATATATTTGCTAAGAATATATCTTACTTTGAAAAGTATCTAAATTTGAAACAAATCAAAAATTAAATATTCTTATACTTTTATCCTATTTTAAAAACCAAGATATAGCAACATTGTTACAAAATATTTTAACCAAAAAATAATATACCGCAGATATACTATTTAAATTCAATAACTTTATCAACTTTAACAGATTTCATAACTCATTTAAAAATTAACATATATCATATATCATACTATACCATGTCATCATACATTATATATTCCAAAATATACAAAATCAAATTTAATAAAGTAAACCATATGTTAAAAATGATATATTTTATTTTAAATTATTTTTTATACAAAGTATTTATCATAAAATTTGTTATTTAAAATAAGTTTTAAGACTATTAAAAACTTTACAAATTTATACTATTAAATTAGCCAAAAATATTTCAAATCTATATTATTAAAACTGAAGTACCTTTTGGTACTGTTTGGAAACTTAGATAGTAGATTAAATGAAAGTTGTTTGGAAACAAGGATAGCAGATTAAATATTTTTTTATTTATATATTTAGTCACTGTATTTTTTTCTCATTTACAGATTCTATCGTTTGGAAACTTGGATAACAGATTAAAATGAGAATTGTTTGGAAACACGAATAGCAGATTAAATATTTCTTATTATTTACACATTTAGCCATTGCATTTCTTTCTTATTTACAAATCTACCACTTCACTTAAAATCAAAAAATTAAATTAATTACAATGAATTGTTATTATTGTTTTTGCTGAAAAAAAAAACACAAACTGTAATATATGGTATATATTAATCTGCTACAATACAATTTTCAAGAAAACCAAATATCATAAAATTAATATTAATTCATAAAAACCTACTGTAAAAAAATAAATCATTTTTAAATAAATAAATAAAAAAATCAATAGGTTAGTATATGAATATTACAATTACATCAAATTGCATCAAGTTATAAAATTATAAATATAATATTATGTACAGATAAAAAATTATTATCAGACATCTATATTATAATATAATATATTCTACTCTAAATATATTTTACAAAACATAAAAATATAAATGGACATTTTATAAAATAAATGGTTTATAAATTTACATTGAACACAAGTTAAATCCAACACCCGCGCGGGAGCGCGGGTCAAGATCTAGTACATTTTAAAGATAATTAACTCAAAAAATGTAACTCTTATAAAATGCATACAAAATACAATTAGAGAGTGTAAGGTCAAAAACAAAATACAATCAGGGAGTGTAGGTCTGATCTCAGTCAGCAGGTCAGGTTCATTCCGGGTCCTAAATATTTGGACATAACTAGGTATTTAATTTTTTTGTTTAGGTTTGGATTGGTTCTTTTCAGGTCCTGAGCGGTTTGAATCTATAATTCAAATACCTGTAAAATACATGTAATTTTTAGGTACGTAACAGGTCCGAATTAGTTTGGGTATTGAGGAACCAAAAAATACTCGAAGTACCTGAAAACCCAAAAAAAATACTGAAACACATACCCAAAAATCCAAACAAGTATCCAAAATATTGAATTACCGAAAAGATCCAAAATTTTACATGAAATCTGATCCGAGGAACCGAAAAATACCCAAAAAAATTTCCGAATACCCTATATATATTTTTATTACAATTTTACTCAAAACCCGAAGCTAAAATCGAAAACCTGAACGCAAAACTTAAAAATTATTCGCAATACCATAAACATATCTAAAATACTCGAATATACCTAATATACACAAAATATTCAGGTACTTGGGTATTAGGTTGGGTCTCGGTTAGGATATTGATTCAAAGAAAACTTGCAGGTCCAAAAACAAAATTGAATATGTACTTTGCCCTAGATCCAAACCCAATATTTCCATATCGTTTTCAGTTTGGTTTCACGGATCTGGTAAAATGTTCATATCTAAGAGAGAATTACATAAGAGTATATATATAAAATCATAAATAAACTAATTCATAAATTATACAGTTTTAAATAAATTGTTTCTTCGATATAATATAACTTTTATAACATAATAATGCATAACAATTTTAAAATACTAATTCATAATATTTGTTTACAATCCAAAGAAAAATCTGCGCTTTCGAAGCGCGGATCAAAATCTAGTGGCTCACCAAAATAAGAACATGCTCTTCATTATACATTATTTTATTTTCGGATCTTCATAAAGCTCATATAACTTCTTTTCAATTGTTTGCAAAATTCTCTTTATATTAGCTTTAGTAAGGCCATCTTCAATAAAACTATAAAATACTATTTTAGTATAATTTTTGCACCAAATCCTCTCCAATAAAACTGCAAAAATCACACCATTTTAGTGCAACACTAAAATTTGATATCAAATTTGGTGTGATATTATTCACTACACTAAAACATTATTCATCCCACTAAAATTTAATACATAAATATAATAAAATAGTTTTAATGTGAAGTTTAGTGTTATGATTGGAGAAGACCTTGATTTTAGTGTTGAAATTACAATAAAATAGTGTGATTTTGATTTTAGTGGTTGGAGATGCTCTAAGACCATTTCTAGCCCCAACTTATTTTTTTTTCTATAATTTCCACAAAAATAGAATAACACTATTATTATGGGAATTACAGATAAAAAAATAGGTATAGATTGGAGATACCCTAAGACCATCTCCAATGGTATACAAAAATTTATTCTATATTTCACTCTAAAATAGAGTAACTCTATTATAGAGTTGAATTTGCTCCAATGGTTCATTCTATAATAGAGTTACTCTATAATAGAGTGAAATATAGAGTAATATTTTATTTTATTTCAAATATAGAGTGAAAAAACTATATTACTCTATATTTCACTCTATTATAGAGTAACTCTATTATAGATTGAACCATTGCTTGTTTGGCCAAACTCTTTTTGAATATATATATTTGTCGAGACCACTTATAAAGCCAGCTAAACCATCACCACACTATTTATGTCTATTTAGAGCATTTTCAACTCCATTCTATTTTTCACTTTAAAATATAGTTTAGAGTAAAAAATACTCCAATAGTACTCTATTTCTCACTCTATAATAGAGTGAAAATAGGTTTACTCCAAATATAGATTAATTTACTTATTTTTTTGTTCATCACTCTATTTTCTACTATAAAATAAAATACCATTGGAACAAACTCAAACTCTATTTTAAAGTTATTCTATTTTAGAGTTAAAAATAGAGTAAGTCATTGGAGATGATTTTAAGTGTTTTTTTTCTGTCTACTTAAAGATTAAAAAAGTCGAACAAAATACTTAATTTTTTTTTGTAACATCAAAATACTTAATTATTATTATTATTATACTCGATATGCTTTGCCATCATCAACCTTTAAATTCAGTATTTTTGTCCAAAATTCTCCACTTAGGGAGTTAACCGACCGCAATTAAAACCCATAGGAAATGTGGGGTTTTAAATTATAATCGATCTGATTAAATCACACTATATGTTCGTAATTGATAATTTAAATACTGATCCATTGTGATGTATACGGCTCAACTATGCTATATGATATAATTAAAGGCCATGATGAAATTTTCGTTTTAATATTGATTAGTTCTTGTAAAATATATATAGCGCTCGACAATGTCGTAATCAGTACAATATTAATCACCTACCAACGTGAACTATATTTGTATATATTTTGAGGGGCCACGTCAAGTGTGCCGTTTGTTTGTCTGGTTACATATTTTTGTGCGTGTGGTGTTTGTCGTCTAGTTTCCACTTATACACAATTATCAACTGGAACTATTTTTGAACAATATTATTCGAGAAGAGTAGCGGTAATCTGAGTCTTACTACTTCCAAATGACACCAGTAACATTATTTTCTTCATCTTTTTGTTAATAATCATGATGTCTATTGAATTCACTGTTCAATATCCAAGAAAGTGGATTAAGCGACGGGCATTAGGTAAATTATTACTGTGACCACTAGACAAAAACAGAAAATCATGCGGTTTAGACTGCACATAAACAACTTAATTAGGTGGTGTGTTACGTGTGTAGGCAGCTGTGCATAGATGATTTGTCGTATTAGAATGGTTTATCATAAAAGTTTATAATGAGAGATATCAACTACAAATGTAGTTCGCAACATAAAGAAATTACAAATGTAGTTAATATTTCGGGTTTGTGAGTTACTAAATCGAAAGGTCTCACCTTAATTTGTGATTATAGTAATGATCCTTCACATCAGTGGCCCCTTATATTTAAATATACTAGGGCCGGCCCGCCCTACGGGCGGGATGACAATTTAAAAATAATTTAAATAGTTAGAATAAATATTTTTGATATTTTTGATATTTGTTTAATATTTGTTTTTATTTTAAAATATTTTGTTCTGTATTAGTATAAATTATTATTTTATTAATTGTTATTCTTTATTCAGTTTTATTTCCATTACAATTGTATAAATTTTACCTTACGATTAATAAAATTGTTTATTTGAAGTTTTATTCTGATTTTATTATAATGGTGTAGAATTATTGATTTATTTGTTTAATTTTAAGTTACCTAGTTTTATTCATTCTCTTACATTATTTTATATCGTACTCTTATTCGACTATATAACAATATATTTTAATTTTACATAGTTGTGGATCTATGTTTATAGTTTTTCTTAGAATTCATGACATAAATATTTAAAATATATTTTACATTTATTTAGTTAGAATAACTTAACATATCTCTTTTAATCTATTATGTATTACTATTTGGTTATATTTTCTTTAATTTTCTAATCTTGATCTATAAAATGATTCGCTTTACATTTTTTATTCAATATAGTGAAGTTTAGAGCTTTTTAACACTAATGAGCTTATATGCAAATAAATATATAGAATTATAACAATAATCTGTAACATTTCTCAAAAAAAAAACAATAATCTGTAGCAACAGATATAAAAAGAGTCAATGTGGTATCTCCTCCCTCTTGTACAAACAACACCATAGTAATATAAGAATATATTGATTATAATTAACTGATAGATAGAGATCTTACGAAAGATGGAGACCCCAAATTACTTTATAAAAAGAAATTTTTTTTTTTTATATCCTTTCGACTTTATCCTCCTTGATCACATGATTGGCCTTTGCGATTACATCACGTCCAACTTCTTTGAAATTGAAGCTACACTCGTGCTTCTCTGGGCACCTATGGCTTCTGCAGAACGTGCTACCGAATTTGCACTTAAACCCCATAACCCCAGCCTTCTTGTTACAGCTGAAACACCTGTTAGTCCGTGCAGGTTTCGACGGCTCTGCCTCCTCCTGTCCCGTGGCTATAGGAGCTGATGACGGCTCAGCTGTTACAACAACAGAGGCTGGTTCGGTTTCAAGAGGCTGTTTTTACTCTGGTGTGATAAGTGAGTTCTTGACAGCAGATTTTGCTACAGCGGTTAGATCTTCCTCGGCTCGGAGAATTCTGTAGCATCTGGAACAGAGGTTCATGTTGGAAGACACAAAAAAACCGCATCTATTGTCGCAGAGTTCTGGCTCAGTTGGTGGGAAGCTTGTGCTGTTGTTTTGCTCAGAGTTCATTGTTGTTCCTTTCTTCTTCTTCTTCTCAAATCTGTTAAACAAACAAAAAAATTATATTCTGACAGTAACATAAGAATGTTTTTTTTTAAAGGTTGTCGTTTCAGAACATTATAGAGATGAAAATCTTTGCATTAATTTGATTCAACCAACCTACGAAATTGAATCAATTGAATTAAACCCAGATTCGGTATAATCAATTTGCCTCAATTCGATTCAACACAGGTTCTATATAATCATCAAATGAAAATCAATAATAATGCGATAGTCACACCTCTTGTAAAACCACGCTATTCTAGGTAGCCGATCTAAACACAGGATCAAATCATAACCTTAGTTCGAATGAAACAAAAAAATTGATATTCAAAGTTTGAGAATACCCAGAAACGTACGGACATAGTATAGCAGAAAGCTTGAAGTTGTGGTTGCTCCGGGTAATCGGAATGGTCGCTGGCCTCACCTGCTCGCCGACGGACAGCTTGGTAACCCCACAAGACACTGACTTTCTTCACATGATGGGACTCCAGAACCTTAGAAGCCGGTGTTAGAGCACCGACGAACACATGTATAAACCCGCAAGCTCCCCACAGCGTTTACATTCCTGGCACAATTTCTCGAGTCTCCATTGTTGATGTCGGCGATGGAAGAGGAGTATGAACCCTAGACTCGTTGTGACCGAGGAAGACGATAAGCGTTAGGTCACTTTCGGACTCGAACGCTGTGTAATCATAAAGCTCAGGTACGAAGCCCACAAATGTTAGCGCAAGATTAAATGAAACGCGACGTTTAAAAAAAGAGGGGCACGTGTTGATTCCTCCTTGCACGACTTAGTGACGTGTCCTCAGCAGGAGAGACTCCAACATTTTTTTATATAATTAGATATACTAATCTTAAGAAATACAATAGATATGACTTTTGGGATTTTGTTATTTTCCTCTAAATGGATTCCTTCGCTTCTTTTTAGTATGTAACATTTTGTTTGTATTTTAGAGCATCTCTAGTTTTATTCTATTTTTCGTTTTAAAATAAAATTTGAAATAAAAAATATTCCAGTGACACTCTATGTTCATTCTATAACAAACTAAACAAAATAAATTTATTCTATAAATAAAATAATTTATTTATTTATTATTTATCACTTTATTTTTACTGTAAAATTGAATATTATTGCAGTAGAATCAAACTTCATTATACAGCTATGTTTAAAAAAAAAAAATAGAATAAACCATTGGAAATAATTTTGAAAAAGTTTATAATTTTCTTATGAACATTGTGTGTCTTTACTAGTAAGATGTTTTCAGAATTATTTTAAAGTATTTTAAAACTAACTAAAAGTAAAATCATTCCGGCTTTTAGGTCAACACATTTTTATTTTAAATCATCATATAACTAATCATGAATAAATACTCTTATTTTCTTTTATATTCATTGATTTACGATATTTGAATTCTAAGAACATCTTCGATAGAGAATCTTATCATTGAGATTCTAAAAATATATATGTATGTATACATTAATACTAGTGTGGGGTTATTAATTTTGTAAAAAAAATTCAATCCAAAATTTTTAAAAACATTAGTTTGAAGAAATTTTGGGTTGGATTTCTCATAAAATTAATAATATTACAGTTAAATTTTAATATTAATATATACATACCCACATATACATTTTTAGAATCTCAATTGTATAGATACTTCCATTAGAGATGCTCTAAGGAAGTATTACAATTAGTTAGCAAAAGATGGACTATTTACAAAAGTAGATAATTGCAAGGGGATGAAACAGAGAATGAGGAAAAAAGATAATGAGATAATTTGTATAGATGGGGTTGAGAGCAAATGATTACTTGGGCGGATGGTGCAATGCATCGGGCTGATGATGTGGAAGTTAATATGTGAGTTTATGGGCAAAGAAAGAGAAACCATAATGAGGTAACGCAGACATAGCCGCCATTTCCACCTCTCACTCCCACTTACAACTTCTCCTTTTGGGCAAGTTTTCTACATCAATGCTCGTCTTAATCACCATTAATCTCTCTACTCATCATTAACACATTAAAATCCCACTATTTTTCAAAATACTGCTATTTTAACCTTCGCTAGATTTTTCACCCGCACGGATCATTTTATAAATATATAATAGATACCATCGCAAAAATTTAAAAGATATTTACATTTTAGTGTTATATATTATGTAAATCTATAATGTTATTGATTATGTTTCTTATTCAATATTATTAATGTATAATGATTTGTTTTATATATTTTACTTTATTATTAATTGTTATTATATCTATCTATATATATAAAAATATGTTCGCCTCCCTCCTGTGATGCCACGTCATCAAGTCGTGCGTTATGGGAGTGACACGTGTCCCATTTTGTATTTGAGGCCAAAATAAAACAAAAAACTGTCAGGGGTAATTGAACCCAGCACCTCCAGTACTGATAATATCTCTTAGAACCGCTAGGCTAGAGTCACTTTTTATAAATATGTAGCCGCGAAAATACTTATTATCGTGTTGGCTGAAGTCCATGCTTCTTCTGCTTGTGGCCAGGGCCGGCACTGAACTGACGTCAAGATGAAGATCGTGAAGTTAAAAACTTTGCTCCAAACAGTTTTGCAATGTTTTCAACTTTTATAACTTGATGCATATAATATATATCAAAATACATTTGTTGTACACGCTTTTATTAGTTTTGCTTTTAAAAGAAGGTATTTGCAGTTATAAATGTTTTGTGCCAGTGAAGTAATGGTTGAAAAATCTCTGTACATATGTCATTTTAAAATAACACCCAACTTCTATATATAGTCAATACATATGTCCATGTTATATTCTAGACTAAATATTTTCTCTTTTAAAAATATAGAAAACAGTTTTTTTAGTCTACAAGCAAATATTGTAGAGCAAGTATGCATTATACAAAATAATATATATTTAAAATCCATACGCAAAAATATAAAAGTTGATATATGCCTCTTTCTGACACATGCACACTCTACTATGAATAAGAATTAAAAAAAAAACAGTATTGTCATCAAACTTTATCACAAATCCACATTTGTACATCTATAATTTTGAGTTGGACAATTAGTTAATTTGTTACAATACCAAAGCAAAAATAATCGAAAAACAACTATACCACCGCATACTAATAAGTAACACATAACAAACAGCCAAATCCTTGAATCTTAAAACAAATTTTAACTCGAGCATTTAGTGAATATCAAATTAACTAATATCCCGCCCGTAGGGCGGACCGATCCTAGTATTAATATATTTCCGAGTTTGGTAAAATAAATTCATAGTATGAAATAAAAAATTGAGAATCTCTTTCATTTTTTTCTAATTTTTACAGACTGAATACAATTCATTTTAAAATTATATTTAGTTATATTATAAAACTGATATTTTCTTAGCATAATTTATATTTCTTTGTTATTTATTATAGTATATTGTGGGATTTTATAAGTAAATACATTATAAATAATACTATAGTATTAATTATGAAATCAATCTCGTGCATTAATTTAAAAATATTTTAAAATTTTACTAAGATTTTGTTAAGTTTTTTCAACATATTTTGTTATAACTAAAAATAAAATTTAAATTTACAGTTAAAATTTATTTATTAATATTTATATAATTTATAAGATTTTTTAGAAATTTTATATATTAAATAGATTAACTTAAATAGTCAAATAGATGTAATTGATGAAATAGACCTAGTATAAAATTTTATGGTATTTCTTTTAATAAAGAAGATATAGAATATGATTATAAAATTTGAAAAATAGCATACACTTTTATTTTCTTTCCTTTTTTTATAATAAAATTTTATTTAAATTAATATATAATAGTATATATTATTAATTACGAAATTAATAAATATTATTTATTTAAATAAAATATTTTAAATTTTTAGAAAGATTTTGTAAGATTTTTTTCTCAACATTTTGTTGTAACTAAAAATAAAATTTAATTTTACAGTTAAAATTGATTTATTATTAATATCTTTATATATTGAATAGATTAATATTAAATAAATGCAATTAATGAAATGGACCTAATAAGGTTAGTATGGCTTTTGTATGGTAGATAAAAATGATACTTCTCTTTTAATAGAGAAGACTAGAGCTTGACTCGCACATCCACCCGGGTATTCATTTTTGGTTTGCAAAAAAAAAAGTTATCTTTTATAAATGGTAATATATGTTTTTAAAATTTATATATATATATATATATTAAATAATTATTTAATATAGTTCTAAACACAATCATTTTAGAATTTATAATGAATAATTTTATTTTTTGATCCGTTAACTGTGACAACCCTATTTTAAAAATATAACTCGTGTCGTGCAAATGTATTTTTTATGGATCAAAATTTTAATGTAAAATAAAATGGTTATCTATTTTTATATTTGATTCATACGATTAAATAATTCAATATATTATTTAAAATTTTGTGGTTTATATTATATATTTTTATAACAATTTTATGTTTTTTAGACGTAGTTAATATACCAAAATAAAAAATAACCACCCCATAATAATAAAAGCTTGTTATATTTTTGACATTGATGAAGTATAATTTATTGTTTACCCAAATTATAGGAAACATTTTTAAAATAAAAAAACATAATTTGTTATACTTTATTTTAAGAAAATACATTAATTAAACTATAAAAGACAAAAAAATACTAAAAAGTAGGTAAACTTATTACTTCAGTGACATTCAAATGTAAATAACTTTGAAAATTATGAGGCAATTTATATTGGTACTTCTATTTTAATAATAGAGATAGAGAGAAAGGAGTAAGGACATTAAGAGAGATTTAATTTCATACTTATATTCTATTTTTTTTAAATACTGCTATTTTGATTTATTTTCAACATATTACATATCGTATTTTGATTAATTTTTATACGATGTGTTATGTTGAAAATAAATCAAATTATCTGCTGCATCATCAACCGTTAAAATATTGTCATACTTTCTTTATTCTATGAATTGATTTATAAAAAATCGGGTGGTTAAAGTTTTTGTAATTCCCTAATCCAATAAATAAACAAAAAGCTCTTCAAATATCAGTTAAGGTCTACTTACTACCATTTCGAACTAACTAGTATTTCTATTAAAGCAAAAAAAAAGAGAGTAAAACAAAATAGATAATGTAGAGACTATAAATAGGATCGAGAAGAACTTTAAACCACTTCAATCATGAACTACTCGCCTTCTCAAACTTTTAAAACTCATCATAAATAATAAAGTCTATTTCTCTTTCCTTTTAAACCCAAATCCTATAAACTTTCATAGCTTCTCTGTTCATTACTTATATCTCACGTTATACATATAGCTCCTATAAATGCTTCTCTTTCCTCTCGAATAATCTTCCCTCACTACTTTCTATATAAGACCCTTGTCTACTTCACTCTTCCTCTTAACTCTCTCTTCTTCTCTTTGCCTCTTCTATCCGCTCTCCATATAAAAGAAATATGATAGTGGTTAGAGAATACGACTCGAGCAGAGACTTAGCCGATGTGGAGGCTGTGGAGCGACGTTGCGAGGTCGGACCAAGCGGCAAGCTTTCTCTCTTCACCGACCTTTTGGGTGACCCGCTTTGTAGGATCCGACATTCACCTTCTTTCCTTATGTTGGTAATATTACTAATCAAACAACTATGTTTTCTGCAACTCAAGTATCAGATGTTTTTGATAAGGACATCCAACTTCACAACCTTTGGTTGATCTAAAAACCCATTTCCATAAATACAGTTTATACTATATTTTTTTTTTCTGACTCTTGATAAGATCAAAAGACTCGAATCATTTATATTTTCTGAACCAAGTATATCAAGTTGCTAACCAAAACGTTTGTATCTTTTCAATTTATTAATATAGGTTAAGTTTAATATGGTTGTAACAGGTGGCTGAGATGGGTACGGAGAAGAAGGAGATAGTGGGCATGATTAGAGGTTGCATCAAAACCGTTACATGTGGCATAAAACTCGATTTAAATCATAAATCCCAAAACGACACCGTTAAACCTCTTTACACTAAACTCGCCTACGTTTTGGGCCTCCGTGTCTCTCCTTCTCACAGGTAACGTTCCGTTACTCCCACTAATCGCGTAACCATAAAAGATTTTGATTAAAGAAGGAAACTAAAAACTAATCGTTTACTATTTTGTTCTGACGACCGACTAGCTGGTGCTTGTGTAATGATGTGTTTTTTTTTTTGGGATGATATTTTATGTTGTAATTTTTATATAATTGAAAATTTAGTCACGTACTCCTTGATTTTGTTTCGCAGGAGGCAAGGGATAGGGGTTAAGCTCGTGAAGATGATGGAAGAATGGTTTAGGCAAAACGGCGCCGAATATTCGTATATAGCAACTGAAAACGACAATGAAGCTTCCGTTAATCTATTCACCGGTAAATGCGGTTACTCCGAGTTTCGTAAACCGTCTATCTTGGTCAACCCGGTTTACGCCCACAGAGTCAACGTCTCGCGTCGTGTAACCGTCATTAAATTGGACCCGGTTGATGCAGAGTCGCTGTACCGACTCCGGTTCAGCACAATAGAGTTTTTCCCGCGGGATATCGATTCGGTACTGAATAACGAACTCTCTCTCGGGACTTTCGTGGCGGTGCCACGTAGCAGCTGTTACGGGTCTGGTTCAGGATCATGGCCCGGTTCGGCTAAGTTCCTGGAGTACCCGCCCGAGTCATGGGCCGTGTTGAGCGTTTGGAACTGCAAAGACTCGTTTCGGCTGGAGGTTCGTGGCGCGTCGCGACTGAAACGCGTAGTGGCTAAAACGACGCGTGTGGTTGATAAAACCCTGCCGTTTCTGAAACTCCCTTCGATTCCGTCGGTTTTTAAACCGTTTGGGCTTCACTTTATGTATGGGATTGGTGGAGAAGGCCCACAAGCGGCGAAGATGGTGAAGTCATTATGTGGTCACGCGCATAACCTGGCTAAGGATGGTGGTTGCGGCGTTTTGGCGACGGAAGTGGCAGGAGAAGAGCCGTTGCGGCAAGGAATACCGCACTGGAAAGTGTTGTCGTGCGATGAGGATCTGTGGTGTATAAAACGGCTTGGGGAAGACTATAGTGATGGTGCAATCGGTGACTGGACTAAATCATCACCTGGTTCCTCCATTTTTGTGGACCCCAGAGAATTTTAATCATCTCTTTGATAGTATAGTCATAACACTAAACATTTCATATTACGGGGTGTCGTTGTAAACTCTTAGAAAACCTTTCAAGGGTCTTTTGGGTTTTAGAATTAGTCTTCTTTATTTCCTAGGTAATCATCTTTTTGTTTGTTTGTGGGGTTTAAATTAGTGGTAAGAGGCAATATCTCATGCTTTTGGGTTTGTGTCTTCTTGTCTTGTAAATGGATCTAGCTTTTCTTAATATACTTTATCTGTGGCCAAATTAAAATGTCGACCTGTTGTTTTTCCTTTTAGTTATACTGATAAATCTAATGTTAAAAATAATTTAAATAGCAATATGTTTATGAAGTTATTATAACAACTTCATAAACATACCAATTAGCTATTATAGTACCGACTAGCTAGTCGGTATTGCATGGTTTTGGCTTCATAAACTTTAATGAAAATACTTACTAGCTAGTTTAAACTATAATTTGTTGTCGGTATGATATTAAACATATCATACCTATTAGCTATTATAATACCATTAAAGTTTATGAAGGCAAAACCATGAAATTTTTGAAACTTAAATAAAAATATTATGCAACTCCTGTTCTATTCTGGTAATGATTAATAGATCTGGATAACTTTTTAGTTGAGATAGGTAATCTCTAGTGTGTATACACAAATACATGTCATTTATTAATAACAATTCAATAATATCATATTTTGTAATTCTACACCTGATGAACGCATTGATATGTAGTCATGTAGAGTGAAGTAATCATGTCCAAGTAAGATGATGATAATCTTGCAGACAAAGTAACAGTTGTAGGAGAATACGTATGTACAGGATACCCACTAGCGAAATCCCATTTAATCTAATACGATGGTGTATATTAGTTTAGTTGTTCTTTTTAGGTGGGATTTTGGTTCTTAGTACTTTGCTAATTCGATATTGATCATTGATGGATACTGAAGAATAAAACCACCTTTTGATATCGCCAGTCTTACGTGTAAATGACATGAATATCAATGTCATGGACCACGCTTTTTCTCCATTTAATGGTCCCAAAAAGATGTTAAACTGATAGATTTATATGTTTCTTTTGTTGGTTTGCAGTAGCATGATTGAAACCTTTGAATCGGGTTTGTGAACGTGTCATTGTCCAAAAGAGATATTGTCGAGTTGTGAGCACCGATCGAGTCAGTGAAAGTTTACATTATAAGGTCTTGTTCATCGCATTATAAGACATGTGGAGGTAACTACTACTTTGTGTTTGTGGAGTATATTTCAGTTATAAAAGATTGTCACTTACATGCGTATGTTGACTGGAGGTTTGGTTTTTAGCTGTTGTGAGCTTACTACATTTTGCATTTCTTGGCAGTATTTGTAAGGGTGTTTTGATGGTTAAACGGTACCTATTTGACCTGGTTTTAGTAGGACATGTAGCCATGCATGCAGATTAGCTATGTTCTTTTTCCTAATTAGTAATTAAGTACAGTCTCGATGATCATAGTTTTGCCAATTGTTGACCGATAAATATAAACACAACAAATAAATTACAAGTTGATCATCTATAGAAGTGCTATGTTATTATATACACAAGACTTAGAGACCTATTTCAACTAGGAATAGAACTTATCTAAATCTTATGATATATATATCTAAATGTTAATCCTTATCATAAGAAAATTTATATAATATTTTTCGGTTTGGATTTTATGGATTTCACTTTGTAATCGAACTTCAATGGTCCATAACAGTTGGTTCGCAAGATACACATCTTGCTCTCCAATATATCTTCATTATATACACAAACTATTGAAACCATCCTGGATTAAAATTTTGAAAATTAGAGACCAAACTCGTGTTTCTTTTTAGACTTTGTAGCTACTAGAAAAAAAGAGGAAGGAGAGGGGGTGTTAAAGTCTTCACGGAGTTCTGAAGTAGATGATCATGTGAATCCTAGTGCTTACGGATCTTAAAGCAAATATATGCACGTAGGATAAGCACCAGTTGCAAAAAGAAAAATAATGCAACAATCTGGGGATTATATCATCATATATAGACGTGACGTGGGCTACAAATCCACTAGGATATAAACATCCAGAGGAGAGAAAAATTCACAAAAAACTATAGATTTTTTAGTTTTTACACTCATGTATTAAACTAGTTTATATATAAATTTGTAGGATAACAAAACCTGTGTATAAGCTAATAAATACTGTTCGTTGATAGTTTTTAGGATCAAAATCTATGCAGAAGCTCTTGCGCGATATAAGACAAACATCATGTACAACATTAGAGCATGAGCATTGGTGAACCCCTCTTTGGGGTTCACAAGTTTATTTTAATATTTTTTTGTGGGTCCATGAATAGTTATGAACCTGTAATTGTTTTTTTCTGCATTGGTGAACCTGAAGTATGAGTTCATAACAATAAAATAATAATATATATATTTTTTTTTAATATTCAAATTATCCAGAAAACAAGAATAAAATATTTAAAATATTATTAAATTTTTGAAAACTATTTATTCAATACATTAAAAGATTAGATTACATAAATTGAGAAATAGAAAAACAAACAAAGTTTATTCATCTTCATCACCAAACTTTTGCCAAATATTTTCCATTAAATCAGCTTTCAAACGAGCATGCTTCTCTTGATCTCGGACTTCTCTGCGCATGGCTAACATATCACCGGCATGAATACTTTCTCTGGTTGTCACCTTTGAACTTCTGCTTGACTCTCCTGATTCGAACTCAGAAGTATTTATTTGAGCGTATCCGTGTCGTTCGTTCTCTACAATCATATTGTGCAATATGACACAAGTTCTCATTATCTTTCCTATCTTTTCCTTGTCCCATTGTAGAGCTGGGTTTTTAACAATTGCAAACCTCGACTGCAATACTCCAAAAGCCCGTTCGACATCTTTTCTGGCGGATTCTTGCTTTTGTACAAATTTCTCGGCTTTAGGACCTTGAGGAAGTGGGATGGATTGGATAAATGTTGACCAGTTTGGATAAATTCCGTCAGTAAGATAGTAGGCCATACGATAAGTGTGGTTGTTGACCTTGAACTTAACTTTAGGTGCTCGACCATGTAAGATGTCATCAAAAACCGGTGACCGATCGAGAACATTGATATCGTTGAGTGTACCTGGTAAGCCGAAAAATGCGTGCCATATCCAAAGATCTTGTGATGCCACGGCTTCTAAGACAATTGTCGGCTTTCCTGAACCCCGTGTGAACTGACCTTTCCAAGCCGTTGGACAGTTTTTCCACTCCCAATGCATGCAGTCGATGCTGCCTATCATCCCCGGAAACCCCCGTACCTCTCCAACATCGAGTAAGCGTTGAAGATCCTCGGCTGTAGGTTTTCGTAGATACTCATTTCCAAACAATTCTATTATTGCATCAGTGAAATTTGCCAAACACAAACGTGATGTACTGTCACCAAGTCGGAGATATTCGTCATATGTATCTCCCGATTGACCATATGCCAGCATACGTATAGCTGCGGTACACTTTTGAAGTGCAGATAGCCCATTCCTTCCGCAAGCATCCCGTCTTTGCTGAAAGTATGGAACTTCATTACTTACACGTTCGACAATGTGGAGGAACAAAGGCTTGTTCATTCGAAAACGCCTCCTAAACATTTCCGGTGGATATGTAGGATTTTCCTTGAAATAATCGTTCCATAGCCGATTGTGTCCTTGTTCCCGATCTCTTTCGATATAAGCCCGTCTTTTGTGCTTGTTGGGGTGAGCATGAATCACTGAGTCGATGAAATTATCAACTACTTGGTCAACCATTTCTTCTAAAGCTTCATCAACTTCATCACTTGATGAGGAAGACATTTTTGTTTTTTATCCTAAAATGACAAAAATGGCAAAAGGGGATTTGTAACTATCATCATTTTCATAATCTACATTCTTTTTCACATTATATTAGATTTTTTTTTAAATTCTATTTTTATTTCATTACTCTATCATATTTTGCATAAGCTATATTTTTTTCATTATTATATCATCATTTTCATAATCTACATTCTTTTTCACATTATATTAGATTTTTTTTTAAATTCTATTTTTATTTCATTATTCTATCATATTTTGCATAAGCTATATTTTTTTCATTATTATATCATCATTTTCATAATCTACATTCTTTTTCACATTATATTAGATTTTTTTTATAATCTACATTCTTGTTGCATTATCACACTTACCTTGATTTGGAGCTGTTGTTTGTTGTTGAATTCTCTTACTCTAGTAGTGGTTGAGCACCACGATCACCACGTTCACTTCCCTTTACCTCACAGTTTGTTGCGATGAGAAGAGAATAGAGAGACAAGAGAAGAGAAGAGACTAGAGTAGAGAAGAGACTGGAGAAGAGAAGTGAGAGACAAGAGAAGAGAAGTGACTAGAGTAGAGAAGAGACTGGAGAAGAGAAATGAGACAGATTCTTTGTGTGCTTTGCTCAGTTGTAAGAATAAAAGACACACATGGAGAAGAGAAATGAGACACATTTTTAAACCAAACTGAAAGACATAGTTTATATAGAGAAGGCAGAGTTTAAAACATCCGTGAATCAACATATTTTACATCAGCGAATCAACAGCAAAAGACAAGTCCTACACATAGTACATCCTATTTTACATCCGTGATTAAAAACTGACATAAAGTCCTACATCCTTGACCCTCACCTGCAACCTTCAGACCCGTGACCTGCAACACCCTGCCCTTCCAACCCGTGACCTGCAAAACAAAATAGAACACAATGAGTAAGCAAAACAAGAGATAGGCTTATTCTTAAGCAGCTATTACACTAACCAAATCAAAGCATTTCAGAGATAAGCTTATTCTTAAGCGCCACTTCATGATCAGATAGTGTTTCAATGTTTTTGGCTAAGAGACGATCTAGGATTTTTTTATTGGAAAGGGTGTTTTTCTGAGCTAGAATGATCTGTATCTGGTCATAAGCTGCCTCGTTCGGCTTCTTGCGTTTGGCAGCTTTGCTGGCCTTGACACCCGGAGGCCTAACCTCTTCCTCAGCACTCACCACCTCCGGACCACTTTCCTTCCTTTTCTCCTTCGGCTGACAGTGTGATCTCCATTTCTGATCGAACCTAAGTTCCCTCCAGCAATGTTCAAGACAGAACTTGACATTATAGTCATTGAAGAAGATGTCATGAGCAAGCTTCATGACATCATTCTCTGTTTGCCCACTCGCCTGCTCCTTCAACGCGCTTTCATGGCATCCCACAAACTTGCAGACCTCCGCATTCACCCTTCCCCACCTCTGCTTACATTGACTCCACTCTCTTGGAAGGGAGCCAACGAGGTGAGGACTTGAATTGAAATACTCTTCTATCCTCTTCCAAAACGATCCTAGCTTCTGTTCATTGCTCACTATGGGATCCTTGCTGGTGTTCAACCAAGCACTGATCAGCACAATGTCCTCTTTGGTTGACCACCTTTTCCTTTCCGCTGGTTTAACTAACCCGGGAGAGGTAACATGTGCTTCAGCAGAGTCTATGTCTATTGGTGGACTGCTCTGCGAAGCTAACAAGTTAACAAACCCGTGAGAGTTACGGGAAGAAGGGTCCATTGTGTTTAGAGGTTTGTGTGATTTTGGTTTGGTGTTTAGAGGTTTGTGTGATTTTTAAGCTTTGATTGTTTGTGTTTTTAGAAGTGGAATTCCTATGTTTTAAACTACTTTCGCATTGGTTTATTACACAACAACCACTGCAGTTAATTAGACAACAACAAAACTTAATTAACACAACAACTTATTTACAGAACTACTTTGCATTCATTACACATCAAATCACTTCAAAACTACACAATATTTAAAACTTCAACCAACAAACGTACACTTATTAATGAATTGTAGTCTAGCTAGTTCAGTTCAGTTCAATACGAGTTGTAGTATAGCTAGTTCAGTTCAGTTCAATACGAGTTGTAGTCTAGCTAGTTCAGTTCAGTTCAATACGAGTTGTAGTCTAGCTAGTTCAGTTCAGTTCAATACGAGTTGTTGTCTAGCTAGTTCAGTTCATTCACTTCTATTTCAGTTGAGATTGAGTGTTTACCTTCGCTTGTTACTCGAAGCAGAGCTTCTCCAGGTCAGCTACTTGCACCGTCAAGTTATAAACCTCCGCAGTTAGGCGATCAACCTGCCGAGTGAGCCCGCTAGCCTGTGCCTATACATGGAAACAACAATTATAAGTTATTAAAATTAATAACAGTAGAGCAAAATGTAGAGATAAACGTACAGAAAAATAAATAAAATAGTTGACAACTTTGTGACTAACCTCCAGTGTCTCAATCTGGTTTTTGAGACTCGGAATCAAATTCAACAGCTGCTCAGCCTCCTCCAGACGCTTAGTCAAGCTTTCGATCTGCTCCTGGACACCAATCACCCAAGGCTGACGGTAGTGAAACCCATCAGCCTTGTTTATAAACAAAAAAATATCAGAAAACCATTTTCTAAAAACATAAATGAATCGAAATGGTCATCAGTGTCTTACCTCGTAGTTGGCACAGGTGAAGAACCGCTTCCCGGGTTGAGTATCGTACTCCTGCTTCACTCGAACCTCGTCTATGATTCTCCCACCACAGGCACACCTTCTCGGAATGCCATATTCAGAATCGCAAGTGTATGATAGCATGTTGACGTAGTCCTTTTGCTTCTTTGAATGACTTCTCTCTGCTGCGGGATCCATCTATAAAACAAATCGAATGAATTTGAACATTAAAATCCAAACAATATAATAAATTTAGAACTATCAAACGCAAAACCGAATCAATTTTGAACCCTAACTCCAAACCCCTCTATCGATTTGAAATCTCATAGAAACTAACCCTAAATGAAACGAGCATGCCGATTTACATCAATTAATAGAAAACCCTCTATCGATTTTCATCCCAAAAACGAAAACCCCAAAATTGATTTGAAATGTGCGAAAACGATTTCGAGCAAAATCGACCAAATTAAACCGTCAATCTACTCGATACTAACCTCAGGTCGTCGAGAAGACAGTCTGTCGTCGATTCACACACAAACAACTCAGAGACTCGGCGTCGCTCGTAAAATCGCCTCTCACACACAAACCCTGGTTTTTTTTCCGAGAAGAGAAAATGAGGAGAGACACGGGGAAACCCTTCTTTCCTCCCCCTCTACGCGAAATCTTTCATCAAGTAAACAACTGACACGTGGCTAAAACCGCTTGATACCGGATCAAGCGCAAGGCCCGCTTCATCGAAACAAACCCATTTTATATTTCATTTTAATCACCCGGGCCTTAGAACTCGAGCCCGTGAACCTCACTAAATACCCCGATGCGCATGGTCTTATGTTATGTGCAGTTATCAAAACTCGTGGACTTTGGTTTGGGCCGTAGTCACGTTTTTATTTGAAGTCTCGAGAGACTACTGTACTGATGCTATTCCAAAGCAAAGACAGAAGTGCACAATCTCCGAAACCAATTCTTTTCTTAGTAGGAAGACTTGCAAACATAACTTGTTTTGGTCTTTTCAAGTTGTTAAAAAACAAGAATATTAATGAACAAATCATAATTGAAAATTTTAAAACAAGAAAAATACTAGGAGTTTAACTCCATATGCCCTTATTGGCCAAAAGTTTATCTCATTACCCCTATCTAATTCTCACTGCTCCTCTCTTATTTTGCTTCCATCGATACCTTTTTATTTTCTTTTCTTTTTTTATTATTTATTTATCTTTTCTTATGGGACTCATTTTTTTCCCCTTCTTTCATGCGTTGGGCTTCTTTATTAATTTTTTTTTTTTTTGCTTTTTCATGTAATCAATTTTTGCTTCCAACAATTTATTTTTATTTATCATATTATTTTTCTACAATTTTATTTCTATTTTGCTACAAAAAAATTGTAAATATATTTCATCTTAAATTTTTTACTAATATTTAATAATATAAAAACAATAAAATAATAGAATAAATGATTTTGTTGTATTTCAATCACCAATTAATTTAAATAAATAAATCTAATAAATCATTTACATAACTTTTTAAGTTTTTATTACTACCATTGATTAGTTTAAAAATATTCAAATTTAAAATAATATCTCAATTTTATTTTCTATTTATATTTATAAACTAATATATATTTTAGGATGAAGAGGAGTATTGGCATCAGAAAGGTAGGAATATGTGGTATTCATCGGGGATCTCAACACGAAATTCTACCAAGCTCTAACTAAGCAGCGAAGGGTACGTAATAGGATTGTCGGACTACATGATGCAGCCGAAAATTGGATTACGGAGGATAATGGAGTAGAGAAAGTAACAGTAGACTACTTTGAAGAACTATTTAGTACCATCTCTCCATCAAAGTTTGACAATTTTCTATCAGAGATAGCACCGGGGATTACTCCTCAGATGAACCAACGATTATTGAGAATGGCGACTGAAGAAGAGGTTAGAGAGGTTTTATTCATGATGCATCCAGAAAAAGCACCAGACTCGGATGACATGACAACTCTTTTCTTTCAACACTCATGGCATATTATTAAGAGTGATCTCGTGGAGATGGTGAACAATTTTCTAGTATCGGGTGAAATGGATTCAAGGTTAAATATTACTCATATCTGTATGATTCCAAAGACAAAAAGACCTACAAGGATGACAGAATTACGGCCAATCAGTCTATGTAATGTATAAAATAATTTCAAAGATTTATGTCAGCGGTTGAAAATCTATTTACCCTCTCTCGTCTCGGAGACCCAATCAGCATTTGTGGCAGGTCGTTTGATCTTTGACAATATCCTTATAGCTTCGGAAGTGTTTCATGGATTACAGACTAATAAATCGTGTCAAGGAAATTATATGATGGTTAAAACGGATATGAGTAAAGCGTATGATAGGATATAATGGGAATTTATTAAGGCACTACTGCAGAAGATGGGCTTCCACCGACATTGGATTAAATTAATGATGGAGTGTATATCGCCGGTTCAATATAGGATCCTCCTAACTGGACACCCACGAGGTTTCATTGTGCCACACAGAGGTTTACGACAAGGAGATACGTTATCCTCCTATTTATTTATTTTGTGCATTGAGTCGCTTATTGCAAACATTAGGAAGGCGGAGAGAGAAAAACAGTTAACATGAATTAAGGTAGCTAGAGCATGCCAATCGTTCCCCCATCTGCTTTTTGTGGATGATAGTTTGTTCTTCTGCAAAGCTCAAAGGGAAGAATGTCATACTATTCTCAGGATTTTAAAGGAATACAAGGTAGTTTCTGGTCAACTGATAAATTTTAAAAAGTCTTCAATTCAATTTGGACAAAAGATTGAAGACTCGATCAGACAAGAGTTAAAGAGATATTTTCGGTATACAGAATTTGGGAGGATTGAGATCTTACTTAGGATTACCGGAAAATCTTGGCGGTTCTAAGATTCAAATTTTTGGTTTTGTGCAGGATCGCCTAAATAATAGGGTCAATGGCTAGACTTTTAAAATTTTCACAAAAGGAGAAAAGGAAGTGATCATCAAATCAGTGATTACGACACTACTGAACCATACGATGTCTTGTTATCGCTTACCAAAGGCAACTGCAAAAAAATTAACGAGTGCAGTAGCACAATTTTGGTGGAATCATGGGGGGTAGTACAAGAGGATTACATTGGAATTCATGGGACAAAGTATGTGTCAGCAAGGAAGACGGGGGATTAGGTTTCAAGGATATAATTGATTTCAATACAGCAATGCTTCGTTGCAGTTATGGAGGCTAATATAAAAGCCAAACACTTTATTTTCTCGAGTTTTCAAGGGTAGGTATTATAGGAGCGCCTCACCCCTTGAACCGATTCTATCATGCTCTCCGTCATACGGCTGGAGGAGTATTGTATCTGCTAGATCTCTCGTAAATAAATGACTAATAAAAAAATGTGGGAACAGGATCCTCTATATCTTTATGGAAACGATCCTTGGCTCTCAACCACTCACCCGAGACCAACCAATAAAAATCAACACAATTTGTATCCAGACCTTACAGTGGATTTACTTATTGATTCCACTTCATGAAGATGGAATTCGTAGGTTATTTTGACTTTGGTAGACCCACATGATGTGAAAATCATAGAAACTATACGACTGGGCAAAAAACCAGATGGTAGATAGGAAAGGATGACATTTCATAAATAATGGATAATTTACGGTTAAATTAGGATATCAAGTAGAGAGGATTTACCCGGATAGGAGAAGATCACCATTATTAATTGGACCTACAGTTGATGTTCTGTAGGCATTTTGTTGGAAAATACGGTGTCTACAAAAAATAAAACATTTTTTTTGCAATTGGTTTCAGGGTGTATAGCAGTTAAGAAGGATTTGCAGGCGCGAGAGATGCAAGGAGATATATGTTGTGCAAGATGTGGACCAGATGAGGAGTCGATTAACCATGTATTCTTTGAGTGTCTTCCAGCAATCCAGGTTTGGGCTCTGTCAAAGATACCAACAAATCCAGCTCTTTTCCCAAAAAGTTCTCTATTTACAAATATGGATCACCTATTCTGGTGAGTTGCTCCACCGATGGAGGATCATCAATTTGCTTGGATATTTTGGTACATTTGGAAAGAAAGAAATAATAAGGTTTTTAGTAATCTGGATATGGACCCTATAGACATTCTTAAATTGGCAGAAACGGAATCCACACTCTCGGCAGAGGCACATATTTTGAATGACCAGAAGATGGGAACATAGGTTCAGACAACGACTCTTACGTCAGTTCCTGGAAGATGGTGTTTTAAAGATGGTTCATGGAAAGAGGGGGATATGTTCTCTGGTCAGGGTTGGTTCAATACTTTAGAAGGATTTGAGGGTCTGATGGGAGCAAGGAATGTACGGGCTTCTTTAACTCCCTTGCATGCAGAGATGGAGGCGCTACTATGGACTATGGAATGTATGAGGAATTTACGACAATTCCAGGTTACGTTTGCAACAGATTGTTCTCAATTGGTGAAGATGGTTTCGAAACCAGAAGAATGACCAGCTTTTGCAAGTTATTTGGAAGATATCAACAGTCTGAAAGAGAGCTTCACACGATCAGAGATTATACATGCACCAATGACGCAAAATACAAAGGCGGATAACTTAGCACGCAGTATCAGGAAACAAACGTCTTTCGTCGTTCACATTGATCAGTATCTCCCAGTGTGGTTTACAGAGTCAATATGAAACTGTAATGTTGTTGACAAAAAAATATATATAAAGTTTCATATAAATTTTAATAAATTTTATCATATTTAAAAATATAGTATTTTTTTATTTTGTTACAGAATTTATTTTCTAAATTTACTGATACTACTGACATAACTTCTATTTTATTAAGACTACACAATATTATTAAAACAATTTATATTAACAATATTTCTAAACATATCTTCTCGTCTTCTTTATAATGAATAAAATTTATGTATGTTATTGGAATAACTAGTATTAAAAAGAGAAACAATATCTTTTTTTGTATATTACTATGCGTTATAGTAGTATAGTATATATTAAGTTAAAGTTATTTATGATTTAAAATATAAGATATAAAAAATAGATATCATAGCTAATCACAAGAACATATTATGTTCCTCGTATGTCTGATTAAATTATACCAAAAGAAGTTAGGCCAATGAAAGTACTTTTTCGAGATTATGAAGTTAAGAAAAGAAAGTTATAACAAACAAGGTTTCCATCAGTTGGAGAATCTTGTGGAATAGAAAAAAAAAGGCAAAGAGAGCTAGAGACACAAATAGAGGGATATGGACCGTGGTTTGAATGTGGAAGTAGTTCAGGTGTTTGAATGTGTAATTTTATTGTGTGTAATCAAACTATTAAGATTATAATGTTTATTGTGTGTAATTGGACTACAAGGATTACTGAGTTTATTGTGTACAATTGAACTACTAGGATTACTTGATTTATTGTGTGTAATTTAGACTACTAAAATTACTGTATTTTATTATGTATAATTTGAAACTTCTATATATTACAAGTAGTACATATATTTAGCATATAGATACAATATATTATCTATTATTAGACGATGTATATAGTAAATACGACTATTAAAATTATCTAGGTGATTATTTTAAATAGTTTTAGGAATATTTATCATTTTCTCAAAATAGTTCCTTAACTTTCATGGTTGTTGTATAAATCGTAAGACTATAATAAGTAGAATCTATAAAAATACTTATTTCTGGTAAACTGTTTATGTAATAATCTTCTTTAGTGACATTCATTGTATAAAAAAAATTAGTTTTACTACAAAATATTTCATGTTCACATGGTTTTACTAAAAAAACTTAAAATTGTCCAAAGTATTACTCACTGTAAGGTAGTATTACTATTACCTTGAAGATTACCAAGAATTACTAAGTGTGATTAAAATATTAAATATATGTATATAACGGTTGCACGTTTAAATAAATTTTTAGTGCTATTTTATCTCATCATATTTTATATGTGTTATCCATTTTTTTCTTTCTATGTCCAAATTAAATAAAATTAGTTTTTATTTATAGATACTTCAAATTAGTAATTTTCAAATAAAATTTAAGTAAATTATTTAATTTATAATAAAATTTTGGTTTTAAATAATTACAAAGATATGAAACAAAATTTCTAGAAAGTGATGTGTTGTCGATAATGTTTTTTTAAATAATCCGATGTATCCTGACTCCCACCGAAGTGGATCCACACTATCGGAAAGTGTCCGTAGTAGTCGACCGGAGTATGCTTGGGTCACCAAACGCTGCGGTGTCTGGATGTTAAATTTTATCTCCAGTGGCCAGCGGGATTCGAACTGTTTACTTTTTTTTGGCATTCAACTAGTGTTGAATATTCAATTCCATTTAATCTATATACGTATTTTTTTTATAATTTAACTATCTTTTACAATCGATTCAACTGTTTATTCAACACTCTGTTGTAAATAGTCTAAATCAAAACGAGAAGGAAAATCACAAATGAGAAAAAAATTCAAAATTATGAAATGAAGATGTCAATTTCAAAGTGTAGGGGAGAAAAGTAAAAGCACAAGTGCTGAAAATATAAGTTGATTTGTGGTGTATTAGTTGCTCACGACTATTTCCAAATTATTTACTCAAGTAAATTAATAAATAAAAAATAGAAAAGAAAAATATTTGTGATCCTTGTTTCCTTTCGTTTCTTCTTTGTATAATCTCGAAGAAAGCTATGAAATTTTCCGAAACGGTCTCTCCAAATTTCTTTAATTTTAAATCAAAATCAAATCCCTTTTCAGTTTCTGTAACTAGGAAATGTGAAGAGTCTTTACAGTCAAAAGAGGGTGAAACCTTTAATCGATACATGTCTTAATAGTTTTAACACACACACTCTGTTTTTTGTCTTTTCACTATCCCTGATCAAAGCGAAAATCGGCGGATCGAAAACAAAATTTTTCGTACAAGAGATTCTTGTCTACCAAAAACTTACTCTTCATGTTCCTATCATGTACTATATAGAATCAGCAGCTATTCCTTCTATTTCAGTTTCTTCAGCTCTCTTTCTTTTGTAAAAGAAAATGTCCAAAGAGATCTTCAAGAAGTTCATTGGAACAGTTCTAGTAGACATGGATAAATCACTGGCTGCAAATCTTAGTGATGGAGAAATGTGCTTCTGAGATAAATTACGTTCAGTAGAAGAGGTTTGAGTGGAAGAGTCTTGGATACGTTGGAGCCAAAGGAATAGCTGAACATCTTCGGGAGAAGCATCTGATGTTTCTCATGAAAGATAATCGTCAGAAACAGAAAGGAAAGAAGATGAGGAAAACAGAGCCAATCCACTTCAGGAGATGCCGCCACTGCAGACGCCACCGACGATGACTCCACTACCGGAGCCGCTGCCGCCATAGGAGACTGGAGTAGCCGGAGACGCTTCTGTCTCTGAAAAATGAGAAAGACAGCGAGAGAAAAGATCGAAGAAGAAAATTGAACTAGCTTAAAGAATTTGGAACGAGGAGGAAGATGACCAAAGGACCCACGACCAAGAAAAAGATAATTTTTAAAGTTTTTTTTCTTTTTTATTTATTTTAAATTATGTATGGGTGGGTGATCAGAAATTGTTATGGTTGGATTAGTAATAACACTGATTTATTAGGGGTGTCAAGGTCTTTAGCCATATTTTTCATTATAAGAAAATCAAAAAGAAAATATTTCTCTATTAAAAGAGAAGTACCATTTTTATCTAACATGAAAAAGTCATACTAGCCTTATTAGGTCCATTTCATTAATTATATTTATTTAATTATTTATATTAATATTAAATATATAAAGATATTAATAATAAATTAATTTTAACTGTAAATATAAATTTTATTTTTAGTTATAACAAAATCTTGAGAAAAAATCTAACAAATCTTTCTAAAAATTTAAAATATTTTATTTAAATTAATACCATTGATTAATTTCGTAATTAATAATATATACTATTATACATTAATTTAAACAAGATTTTATTATAAAATAAATAAAATAAAAGTGTATGCTATTTTCAAATTTTATAATTATATTCTATATCTTCTTTATTAAAAGAAATACCATAAAAAATTCATACTAGGTCTATTTCATCAATTACATCTATTTGATTATTTAAGTTAATCTATTTAATATATAACATTTCTAAAAAATCTTATAAATTATATAGATAATAATAAATAAATTTTAACAGTAAATTTAAATTTTATTTTTACTTACAAACAAAATATGTTGGAAAAAAATCTAACAAAATCTTAATAAAATTTTAAAACATTTTTAAATTAATGCAGCGATTGATTTCATAATTAATAATATAGTAGTATTATAATCTATTTACTTATAAAATCCCACAATATACTAAAATAAATAACATAGATATAAATTATTCTAAGAAAATATCAGTTCTATAGTATAACTAAATAAAATTTTAAAATGTATTGTATTTAGTCTGTAAAAACTAAAAAAAAAATGAAGGAGATTCTCAATTTTTTTATTTCATACTATGAATTTATTTTACCAAACTCAAAAATATATTAATATATAATACAATTAATAATAAAGTTAAATGTATAAAACAAACCATTATACATTAATAATATCGGATAAGAAACATAACCAATGACATTATAGATTTACACAATATATAACATTAAATGTAAATTATATTTTTGAAAGTTTTGCGATGGTATCTGTTATATATTTATAAAATGAAAATCTACCCACACGGATGTGGGGATGAAAATCTAGTATTTTGTTAAGGGGAGAAAGGAGAATCTTTGAAGAGGGCTTGGGCATTTTGAATTAAAGTCCAAAATACTATCATCTTATTATTATTTCAAGAACCATGTTCTGTTTTTAACACTTCCATTCTAAACATCATTA
The DNA here is from genome assembly GCF_000309985.2 of Brassica rapa. Taxonomy (NCBI): domain Eukaryota; kingdom Viridiplantae; phylum Streptophyta; class Magnoliopsida; order Brassicales; family Brassicaceae; genus Brassica; species Brassica rapa. The sequence continues at coordinate 32,459,384 of NC_024797.2, forward strand.
CCAAACTAAGGAATAACAAAACCACAAAGGTTAGTCATCTTGCTTATGCTTCTTCTAATGCTTCTTGTTCGTGGAAGAAGAAGACTTGGAGTCATCATTAATAGAACCAGGACTCGAAGTCCCTGAGCTACTCATCATCTCTCCACTCCTCTCTTTACCAGACCAAAGCTTCGAAAACACTCTAGAAACTCCCAACCCTCCTCCTTTCACCAGCTTCCCTTTAATATTCTCCTGCTGTTGATTCTTTGCGAGTCTTAAACTTGCTAACTCACCCCTCAATGTCTTTATATCTTCCGTGTCCCAAGACTCAGTCTCATCCTCAGTATTCGTCGACCTCGAAGCAGGAATAATCTCAGGCGTGCTGTTTCCCGTTGATGACGAACCGTTGTTGTTGTTGTTGTTGTTAGCTCTTGCCTGTTCAAAGAAGAGCACTTGCACCACCACACGCATTGGTAACCTCTCGTTCTGAACAGCGTGCGCGCAAGCTTCTACTGAGAGCTTCCTACAGTCCATTAGCCTGCAGATTCTCTTCTTCTCGCTCTTGTTGATCTCCGGGTGCTCCTGATTAAACAAAAATACAAAAATCTTGCTTAGCAAGTTAGGTTTAGGGCTAGGGCAGCACTTAGGGTTTTTCACTTTCTTGTACCTTAAGAAACATGTCGATAGCGCGATAAACACCGTCGTGAGACTGTCTTGGAAAGCCTGAGACCATCTCTGCTATTGCTAGGAACTTCTGAAGAGTCAACTTGTCAGAATCTCTCGATCTTTCAGCTAAGTAACCATCAACAAGCTTGGCAACCGATGCTTTTCTTGTTACATCATCTTCTTCCGAGCGTGATTTCAAGAACACCTCAACTAAGTTCAGCATCAAGTCAACATCATAAAGCATAACATCACTCAAACTAGCCTCATCTAGCCGTTCGCCGACTCTGTTTATCAACCCTGTTTCTTCATCACAGCCAAGAAAGATGGAAGCTCGCAGCAGCTTAGTCAAGAAAGAGGAAGAAACGCTTCGTTTCTCCTCAGGAATCATCTCAATGATGGAACCAACCAAAGCTCTGTACTTAGCATAGTCAGTGATCTGCACTGAGCTACTGCTTTTGCTGAACCCTGGAACCCTTTTGGTCGCATAAGCGTGTAAGGCTTCACCGATAACATCAGCAGAGACTTTTCCTCTTGATTCTATCGTAGCGATCACTCGTTTATACAAATCTATATGAAGATCGCAAAGATCCTCAACCCACCAGTCCCTAGGAACAGCCTGCGGTCTCCTCAAACCGTTGTCGAGATTCTTCTTCTTGCTGTAAGTGTAAGACCATTCGACCCTCGAAGTATCGATGCAAGCCCTAGAGGCGATGGATTCGAGGCAACGACCCGTTAGCTTCAGCTCTTCGGCGTGTGGAGACAGAGCTCTAGTGGTCTGAAGCGTGATGATCGAGTCCTTCCAGCTTTGGAGTATGCTCGAGTTCAAGAACACTTCGATCTTGTAAACGAGATTCCCCTTTTCGACGGTTTCGTGCATCTCAAGAAACTCGGCTGCGCAGCGAGCGGCGACTACGTTGTAAGCGTTTAGTGTGACGGTCATGCCGTAGCAGAACTTAGCGCAGATCTCGAATGAAGCAGCACCGCCGGGGATCTCTGGTATGACGATCTCGTCTTCTTCTTGATGAATCTCGTTGTCTTCGTTGGATGATGTTGCTGCTATTAGTTTCTGTAAGCGTGCGCTCTTGGACAGCAGTGGAAACTGAAACATACAACTTTAGATTGAATCTTTCTATATAAGGAAAGAAAATAAGTATTGAGTGTTGTTTACCTTGTGAAGATAGAACTTGACATCGCCAATGGTTACAATAACATCTGTTGCTAAGTCACTTGATACATATCTTAAATAACACATAAATTAGTTGTCAGAATAACATTTTCAGATCTATAACAAATATATAGTATTTTGTTATAACCAAAGTACAAAGAAAAGAGGTTAGGAGTGATTTTAAACACAAACCTAACATTGTCTCCTTCAGATTGAAATGAATCAGGTTTGGATCCAAGTTTCATGAACTTCATGGTCTTGAATTAGTGAAGAGATCTCAAAGAAAAAACTCAAAAATGTGTCTGGTCAAGAAACAGAGAAGCAAAGACTCTGGAAGAAAAGAAGGGTCTCTCAGATACAACTTAAGGAAACGTTGTTAATGGGAGTTTCACATCTCAAAGAGAACATAGAAAAAGGGGAAAAATACTTAGAGATGCACAAAGCATCCACTATTCCACTCAAAGCTCGAATTTACTGACAGACACACAGAGATAAACTCTTTTTTTTTTTAAATAATAATAATCAAAACTCTTCACTCTTTTCTAAGTGCTTCACACATTCACAAACACAGAAACACGTGAAATCCTTTCTTTTTTTTTTATCCTTTTCTTTTATTTTAGTTTGTCAAAATAAACAAAACGAATCCAAAGCTTGAATCTTTTTTTTTGGTTGTTGTGGGTTGATGGGCGATGGCAAAAGCGTAGTAAACCTGCAAGAACCAACAAAAAAAAATGGAGAAAGGTTTGAAGATTGCTACTTATTCAATAGACAAGATGAATCAAATCTTTTTTGGATGTTTTCTCAAAAGAATCTAACGAAAATATCAGTGGCAGAAATCGTTTATAAATAAAAATAATGGTTCTTTTTTTGAAAACTAAATCAAGAATTGATTCTGATTCTTTTAAACTCTTAGATCCTCACTTGCAAAGACTATAGTACCTTTGTTTCTTTTCTTCTTGAGAAAGCAGCTTCAGTTGTTTGAAGAAGCTCTCTTAAACCATGAGCCACCACCAGAAAAATATATTGATATAAGTTTCTTGGGGTTAAGGACCGACCCAGATGAGGTTTATGATAAAAAAGATTCTTCTTAAGCAATCAAACAGTGACCTTTCGTTATATAAAAAAAACGATGCTTTTTCTCTGAAAATGAGGAAATTAAAGAGAAAATTGAAAGAGAGAAGAAGGAGAAGAAGAAAGAGGCAAAGCTGCTTTTCTGTAGAAATGCACGCGAAATCTGACAAAAGCCACTTACTTGAGTGCCCCCTTCTCTTCAGACAAACTTACCTTCTTTTCAGGATATGTTTTCTTCTTTCCTTTTCACTATCTCTCTTACTTTTTTTTTTTCTTTTTTACCTTTTTTAATTAATTTCTGCTTTTTTATTTTAAAAGAAATGCATGTACGAAATGTAAAATAAAAAAATAGAAGAATGATTAGAAATATTTCCTATCAAATCTTAGCATTAAAAATATTTTTTTATAACATTTATAAACATTAATTGAGAATATTTAAATTAATCTAATGTTATTAGTTGATCACTATTGAAAGTATACAGTAAATGTAAATAATAAATTTAATTATATTAATTATATTTTTAATACGCATTGATATTTTTTATATATAAATATATTTTCAAACCTATTTGGACCTAAAGATTCTTTTTGGGTTAATTATCAAAGTTGTGACTTTGAATTTGAGATTCTGTTGCAGGAAAAAAAATCTTACTGAACAGATTTATTATGACTTCAAATTTAATTTTGTGGATCTGCAAAGACTCGTAGTATAAGATAATTATATGATAAATGGTACAATGCATGTGGCAGCCAGTAAGAATCCAATGCATGTTAGCTTATAATCAGCTAGCAGTCGATTCATTGCTGTTTCAGCTTTCACATGGTTTATACATCTCACGAATCGGTTCACGCTATCCAATAGATTTCCCTCTTCGATTACTTTATTGTTTTTGTGTTGTCCTTGATCATACTATAGCATCTACTTTTGATTTTAGAGAGTAAAAGTCTCGACGTCATGAGTGTTTAAGAGTGTTAACTAAGAATAAAACTTATCAGAGTTAAATTCAGGTTTTCCAACCAATCATTCCTACCGAACTTAGGCATGTCTTCATATTACTACTTCTTGTTTGTTGGACATTGCTTATTTCTAGACAAAGAATACATAATCTTTTTATTTTGATCTAAAATATTACAAAGGGTGACAAACTGTCTTAATATAACATCCACAATCATATGTAAGTGGATCTCAAAATGATTAAGATGGCATAGAGACAGACTAATTCTGGTGTGTCAAGCTGCAAACCATTTGATCAAATCTTGATATGGAGCCTATAAAATGAAATACTCACTAATTTTGGTGGTTTGAAATTTAAGAGGTTTTTTTTTTAAAAACATTCGTGTGATTATAGCAAAAGCACATGGACTAATTAAGATTGTAATTGCGAAGAAGTGGCATAAATTTCGAAAAGCACAAAACTAATACTAAAAACACCATTAGGAACAAAGGTTAATGATGATTCTCTCAAGTCTAGTTTCACTTTTGTTCATTTTAATCTGTTAAACTTGTGAAAAAATAATATATTTGAAACTAACTTAATTTTACAGAATGCAAAACCTATGTTAGAGGCTTTGGACATACCTTCCAAATAATATTCAAACCATGAATTGTGGAAAAATGTTAACTTTCTTTTGGGAGGATATCTCCATATAATGTGTGTATCCCGAAATCGCATTAATGCGTTAGATGTATTGATTCTTTATAAAGTTTTACAGCGAAATGATTAGAACCAACAAAATATAAAAAAAACTTTACCAACGTATTGAACGTTGAATTGATATGAAACTGGAAAGCTACATGTTACCTAACTATAATATGGACGAGTTGAGTACTCGTGTGAATATGGGAACCACCGAAACGTGGTCCATGCATCTCTCTTTTTTTCTTGTTCAACCAGATTTTATCTCTTCCTTTCCCCAACTATACTCGGTTTATGGTCTATTATTTCGTGCTAAATGTTTATTCTTATTTTTATTAACGATCAAAGTGATCATAACTATGGAATCTATTCAAATCATTTTCGATAGTTGATATAGACAGTTTAAGTTATATCAAGCATTTGTTTTAATCTTAGATAATACATAAAAAGTTTATATGTATTTTAGATTTTCTGCTGCCAGTCACATTAATCAAAAATCCCACCTAAATCATTAATGTAATTTTTTCCTTAAAAATATTCTTTATACCCTCTAAATAAGGAAAAAAATATTTTTTATCAAGATAAATAAGTAAATAACTAAGCTTTTACTTTTAGGAGGAATCTTCTGGCTCAGTCAGAGGGTTCAGGTTCTTGGCGGTAACAAAACTAACAAGAGCGTTGAGGGGTATAAAAAATGGCTACTCCAAAATCGAGAAATCAGAAAAAGTGAAATCTTACGGATTTGATCTTCTTCGCGTGATTTCGCACTCAATCAACAGCGATTGTTCTCCAATCTACATCGATCCGTCCTCAAATAATTCAATTTCACGTAAGATTTTTTTACGATCCCAAATTTCCTTTCTTTTTTTTCTTTTTTGCAGATTCGTTGTCCTTGACGATGTTGTTGGATTGCGATGAGATGCTTAGTGGGTTTGTCTTTCTTTTCTTTTTTATCATTGCAAGTATCGTTATTTTTTTGGATTGTGATTGAAGATTGTTTGCGCACTAAGTGCTCGACGAATTGTCTAAGTCAGGGGCTGTTTCCTTTTTCCCTTTTTTTTTTCTTTTCTATTACCGAACCCAAAAAAGCTTCTGTGTCTTGTCCTTCTTGTTCGTTAACTGTTTGGATTTTTCCTTGTCTCTCTCTCTTTAATCTTTCTCCTCTGTATGTTTTTACGTCCTTTGAGATTCACCAATAGATTCGTTTTTTTTTTGTGTGGCAGTAAAGAAGTCTCTTTTTTTTTTGAAGTTCATTGTCTGAATCCTGTTTTAACACAGTTGATTGTATAGATAAACTGACAGCATTCTCATTTGCAAGAAAGCTCAATCATTTTGTGACCATGGACCCGCAACATACCGGTGATTTGATGAAGTACTTGTCATTTTGCTAGCTTCTTTGTTACCGGTTTAATTCGGAGAAGCAGAATGAGTTAAAAATTGATATATTGTTGGTTGTAAAATAGGCATTTGGAGAAGCAGAATGAGTTACTCAAGGAAACTCAGAAGACCATGTCACATGAACTCCAAACACTCATGGTAACTTGTTTTAACGAGTTTTGTTATGTAACTAGCGACTAGAGATCCGATGAGTTTTTCTTTCTTCAGGTGGAAGAAGAGATGATGATGCATAAACTATGTGAGCTAATGGTCACTCATCGTAAAAACAAGAAGGTATGCGCTGTTCTCGAAGACCCACCCACTCTTTGAAATATATCCATAAACGTAAAAGTTTAGAGGGGGGCTTAAGAGATCTTGGTTCTTTCGCAGGAAATGAAGAAAACTCAAGAAACAGTTGAATCTTCTGTTGTTACAGTTGAGGCCCAACGCCCACCCATCATATACCAATACAGGAGGAAGAAGAGTAAGGCCCAGCAAAAAACAGTTCAGGTCTCCAATGGATCAGACATCGATAAAGGTTTCTAAAAAGTTCTAAATATTATTATTTCTTCCAAGTTATGTTCTGTTTCTTACTTGTAATCGTTGATTGAATCTCGAATATTTTTCTCTCTTTACAATGAATCTTAAATCTTTGCTTTACATGTATAGAACATATGTATATGCAATCTCTAATTCTAATATGGAATGAAATAATAATGTCATAGAGTAACATCAATAGCCTGCAAAAAGTATGGAGACCCTCCAATTCTCTTGGTGCTCAAAACATTCTTCACCAAAAGTTTCCATCTCTTCTCATCTTTCCTGCTCTGTTTCTTCATCCTCTCTTTGAAGTCACTGCAAAGAGGGACTCTGCATTGCTCCGAGTCGACGCAGATACGCGAATGAAGCTCAAGAAGCTGCCACATTCTCTTGCAGCGGCTGCAACCACCAGGGATTGACCTCAGCTTGCATCCCGCCATATGTTTCAGCAGCTGCTCCAAACCGTCGCAAGCTTGAAACCCGCAAGAGGCGTGCGGGTTTTCGATCTTTGTTGGACCGATCTCTCTGCATCCGTCTCTACATATGTGGACAAAAGCTTCCATTGCATCATACAGCTGAGTGTATGTTTGTATCTCTTTCTGTTTCCTGCTTTTTTGCTTCAAGTTCTGCAAGAAAAAGACATAACTGAATCAGAAAACTGTGAGAGAATAAAACTTAAAGGCTCCAAGATTTGTTTAAATCTTACGTTAAGCTCGTAGGAGACGGAGCGTAAGAGTTCTTTCTGAAGACTAGGGTGGCTTTGTTTCATGGCCTGCCATCCTTCGGAGGTAGAGACTTCTTCAAAGCTATTTAGAATCATTCTGTGGCAGAGAAGAGCGAGGCGTGGAGCGTCGCAGAGAAGAGCTAGCTGAAACACATCAATCACATTCTCTTTGTTGAGCAGAGTGTTTTCGTAGTGTGACTCGCACACTCGTTTCAGATGCGGAACGACGTAGACGTGTGATAGTACAAGAAGATGTATTGCGAAGTCTTCCATGTCTTGTTTCTCGTAGCTGCAAGAAACAGAACAAGACATAAAAAAAAATGTTCAGTTAAGTATTATTGTAATAACAAAAGGTTTTTTTATTTTTGATGATAATAAGAAGAAGATAAAGTACCAAGAAGAGTATAAGAATCGAATGAAAACGCGGACAGCATCGTGAGGAACACCGAGGATTGAGATTGATTTACGATGAGGTTTTTTCTTGTCTTGCTTCATCATTCCTCTGATCACATCTGAAGCCATTCCCTGGTTAATAGATTAACAGCAGATAATTATTAATTAATATTTAAAATTAAAATGTTATACCGAATACTCCTTCCAAGATGTTTTTTTTCTTCTTTTTATAGTAACTAAGATATAAATTAAATCTAGAAATATGATTGATATATAACTTTATTGGGAAACAAATAAAACAAAACTAACAAATTAAAATTTGTATTACTACATTAAATGTGTGCAAATTTTAAAACATAGTAATTCTTTTAAATTTGGAGTAATATTTAAATGTTTCAGATTTCTGATTATATAGAGAGAACTTACGATGACGTTAGAATGGGCGTAGATCAAGCCATTATCATCTGTATGGATCAAAACATCAGCTCCACGAGCTTCGTCGAACATACGATCCCATGAATCTCTTGTAGCTTTAGAAGCAAAGCTATTGCATTTTTGTAAAAGCATATCCGTTGACTTCTTCAACTTCGTGCCGCAGTTTGATTTTACCGGAGGTGGTGGTGGTGGTAATGAGACGTTTACCGGTGAACATTCTGGTGAATAAGTGTTGATGTTCTCCATATCTTTGAAAGGAACGTTATCTGTTGCGAAAACAAGAAAAAATGAGCTGTGATAATTAAACAGAGGAAACGGAGAGAGATGGAGATGTAATGTCAAAAGCCAATTTATAATCTTCCTTTGGTCGGAAAATTAAAATATTTAATATTTAATGGCGGAAACTCGGTAAGTGTGAACTGTTTAACACGTCCTAATTGGGTCCCACACGGCTGATCCAGTTTCATATAGTGAAAGGATAAGTACTTGCTGATTCATATCCACGTTGGATGAACTTTTCTAAATCACTTATTTTAAAATTCTATCCAATTTTACTTTTCTTTTTAGTTTGCAAATTTCTTTTTTTTTTTGGTAGGATTTAGTTTGCAAATTTCTTTATCTTTATGTCTTAAACATTAGAGAATAATATATCCAAGTATTTTTAAAAAAATAAATAAAAGGAAAAATAATGTCAAAAATAACCTCTAGCATAGTTGTTTAGTGTGATTTCCATACGTATTTGAAAAAGGTACACATGTGTTTCTTTTTTTGTCATTAAAATAAGTATATCACACATTATCTTTTCTTAAAAGTTCGACTTTTCACTTTGTCAATGACATGTTTTTATTGTGCCTCTTGCTAATATTCTAAAGTTTTATTTATTTTTGCAGAGATGTGAGCTTTCTTATAACATCAATAGAAAAGTCGTTATGTGAAAGAGCATATGAAGTTTGGTTATATGTTTCGTTCTAGACAATACGCTGAAGATCCTTGATCACTAACATATACTAATTAACTCTCGCCCATTTGATTAGATCATTAGAATAATACTGTGAAATGTGAACCTCTCAAACATATTTAAATATACAATGCTAGATGTCAGCGAGGTTATTTTATTACGGGAAATAAACTATACTAATAAAGATTTATTAATATTATAATACTTAAAGAGTGTCAGATCCTAGTCATGTTTATGTACATTAAACTTATATTAATACTTTTTCCCTTTCAAAATAGAGAATGTTTTAATGAGTTTTCGATATTTTAAAATAGATAATGTTTTTATATATTAATGTATTTTTCACTTTATCAAAAACTGTGTAACCAATGATATTTTGTAGTTTATTTTGCGATTGGTTAAATAACTTTTAATTTCTATTTTAATGATATTTTAAAGATAAAAAATAAGTTTCTTAATAGTTGTGCACAAACCTAAAATTTCATATATTTTGAAACAGAGAGAGTATAAAAATATATTTAATCAGTAACACTCAACAGGCGATTCAGCTATATAAATGATGAGTTCATCTATCTTTAGTTTCTTCCAACGAGATGATCGTTATGCGATGAACTGATTATAATCTAACGGTTTCACTCTACTTTTTTTTTCTTAAATAAGTATTTGATTCACCATAGTATGCCAATAATAATGTTTCAGACTTTCTGAGTATTCATTCGATTACTAGTTTTTGTAAAGAGAAACAAATCTATATTAGAGTGAAATCAGAGCCGTGCTTACCCCTTGTTGAAAAAGGCAATGGCCTTAGACCCCATAATTTTTAGTTAATATTTAGGGCCTCATTTTGTATATAAATGCATTAGTTAGTGTTATATATGCTTACATACATACTGCACATAAAAAGTTTGGTTGTATATTTCTTTTTTTTCTAGAATTTAGTTTGGATTCTCTTTTTAGATTTCAAATATAAACATAGTCACTACATCTACTATTTTAGTTTTATGTGAACATACCAAAATCTTAAATGGAAATATCATTTGAGAAAAAAACTGCCTCAAATGTTGTCAAAAGAAAAAAATTGCCTTAGGCCCCTGAAAACGTTCGCACGACACTGAATGAAATTATAGGAAGTTGTATGTATGTTAAAAGAAAATCTATGTATTATCTTTAGTAGAGTTAAATGTGGATATTACGTCACTTTTGTGTTAAAAAAAAGATATTACGTCTCTTCAAACTTTGCTAAAAGTATCTTCAATGCATGGTTTACCTCATTTTTTTCTTAAAATAAGGTAAACTTACAATATGTTTGTATTTTACTCCAGTCATTTTTTTCATTTTTCTGCAAAAAATATTTCAAAAATATTATATTACTATTACATATTATTAATTCTGAAATGCTTATGTAAAACTTACAAATTTATCCAAATAGAATTTCAATTGAACTAAATCTTCACTATATACATAAGTTTAGTTTCAAAAATATATAATGATTTATTTAGTTAAAATTATAATTAATTATTAAAGTATTAATAATTTCTCCAAAGTATAAAACATAAATATTGAATCTTTTAGATATAAAGAAAAACTTTATAAAAGTGTAAGAACTAAAGTGCATCATCAGAAGATTCAATATATCTAAAAGATTAAAGCTATTCATAAATTGGAGAAATACTTTATGAATAAAAAAACTTAACATTAAAGCTATTCATAAAATTATTTTTTCATTCAAAATAATGCATCATCAGAAGGACCATTGGAGATGGTAAAAAAGACATTTATGAATATTTAATATTTCATTTAAAACATCTTCTATTTTTCTCACACATACATAAAATCTCTTTTGACCGAGAATAATATAGTTTTACAGAAATAACTTTATTGGCCATATAGTTTTGGCAATAAATTGGTGTATCTGAAAAAAAAAACCCATCATAATGTATTGACCAAAAAGATCCTCATAATAAACTTAATTATATGGAAAGAAATCTAATGTTCTTACTCGAAAAAAATATGCTCTTTAAGTTGGAGTCTACATCTTGTTTAAAGTTTTTAAATAGATAGCAAATGTACCGATTATTTTCAAAAATATATCTCAAAGAAAGACAAGTTCAAAAGAAAACCAGAAAACATAAAAAGATGGAGAGGATAACTCCAGTTGTATTACTCGTTAGCTTACTTATCATGTTTGCATCAGGCATTGTTATATCTCTCAATTGCTATTTATTTGATGCATTTTCATTTCAGTTTCAAATGTTCTAAATATAATTATGTGATACTCCCTCCGTTTTTTAATATAAGTCGTTGTAGAGAAATTTTTTTGTTCCAAATTATAGGTCGTTTTCGGTTTTCTATGTAAAATTTATTAGTAATTAATGTTGTATGACCAATGGTAATATATCTTTTATTTTTCTATTGGTTGAATTGTGGTTAGGTAAATAATTAATAATGTTTTTGTTTAGAAAATATAAGAAATTAATGGTTTTCTTAATCTACGTGCATAGCTGCAAAACGACTTATATAAAAAAACGGAGGGAGTAACATTTTTCAAATTTATTTAATGTTAAATTTAATGATGTATACAATATTACAGTTGTGAATCAGACCAGAGCAAACACCTGTGCCGACGGACTAGGCACTTGTGAAAACTGCGACGAGAGATGCAAGGACAAACACGGGCCATCAAGTGAAAACATCTGTGACCGCTCTCTTGTGATGCCTCTGTGCATGTGCTACTATCAATGTGCAGATCCCACACCGACTCTGTCTCCACCCAAGATTTGCAATGGTGGAGCTGGTTTATGTAGTGCAAGGTGTCCCGGAAGTTGTTGTGATACTAACTGCGCACAAAAGTTTAAGGGTGGACATTGATTTTGTATCACCCTCGGTACTTTTAATTTGTGCCAATGTCAGTACCCTTGTTAAGGCTGGTTTACAAAATTGCAAACAATTGTGTTTGATTATTATTAACTTAAATTCAGCAATGCAATAATAAAATAATACTCCTTATTTACAAAGAAATTTAACTAACTATCAGCTCTTTCAAGATTTAAGTATGGATATTAAGTCCCTTCAAACTTTGCTAAAAACAATTATAAACACTCAATATTTCATTTATAATTTTTCAGTTTTCACAGATATATATATATATATATATATATATATATATAACAACATTTTTATACTATACAATTTATAATTCTAACATAAAATATAGATTATGCCTAAAATATCAAAGAAAAATTATAACCAGAAAAATAGTTAAATTTTCAAGGAATAAAGAATTAAAACATCCTCTATTTCTCTCACACATAACATAAAATCTCCTTTGACCAAAATAATAGTTCTACTGAAGTAACTTTATTGGTCATATAGTTTTGGCAATTAATTGGTGTTATGAAAAATATGATCATAATATATTGACCAAATACCATCATAATAAAATTTACATGGAAGGAAAACTAATCTATATATCTATCTATCAAACAAGTAATAAAAAGGAATAAGAGCCTCAGATAGACTGTCCATGTCAGATGGAAAAATCACCCAATGAGGGGTATGATATTGCCACATCGCCATGACTGAAATAGAGTGGATTTTCATATTGGTTCTTTGAAAATTATCAAATAGGCCCATTCCAGCCAGTGTAGGAAAAAGACAAAAAATCTGTATTGTTTCACGCCTCAGTTTTTCTCCCGACTCTTCCACTTCATCTTCTTTGATGTCTGAATTTTCTTTTGTGTAATTTTCTTAATCAATGATGATCTTAAAACCTTTCTTTTGAATGTTTTTTTCCACCTTCCATTGATCCGTCTCCTATATAAAGATCTACGTCTAAACCTAAATCACCCTAAATCAAAACCTACTCGAAGCTACATCAATGGTCATGAATGAGGGGGTAAGAGCGACTGAAGTACAATCGCATAGTTTGTTTGCCGAAACCAAAAAGGTAAATGGAACGTAGATTACTCATCTCATATTGGAATCTAATAATATGAAATTGTCCCTTTCATTTAGTTTTTCCCTTTCAGTTTCATTGTGCGAAGAGGTAGAGATTGAAACAACATTTCGAGAGGTATGTCGTTCTCCTTTCATTTATTCTATGTTTTTGTTTACCACTCACACACCTTTCTAAATCTAAGAGCCATGTGACAGAAACCATTTAAACCAATGAGCAGAGCCACATGAGAACACCACTGCTGAAATTGCAAGAGCTAATGACAAGTCTGGAGAATTAACATAGATTTTTTTATGTTGAATAATTTGACCCAAAAGAGCCGCATATACTGATAATTTTTGAACATCACAAAATCCCTGTTGCTTCCTTTTTTATTTTCTTGGCTTATCTTCCTTCCTGGGAAAAATAAAGTTATTGTGTTTCCATATTGTTTTTCATGCTTTGCAAATAGTCAATAAGGAGAGAAAATTTTATACAACAGTTCCTAAAAAATTGCTTTGATTGAGTTTCATATGTGAAGTCATGGCTCATGGGCAGTGGATGTTTCATAACTAACAGACAAGGGTTATATTCCTTGCTGGAACAATTCGTGTATAGTGAGGAAGCATACCAATAATGAGCAAGTAATATGCTTTTCTACACCTTCGTTTTAGTACTTTTATGAAAGGTGCTTTACTTTTACATTTCATAACAAAAACTAAGACAACTAAATCCATATATAACCAAAATAATCTGAAATAGACAGATGGACACTGAAGTTTTGAAGGAATCTTGAGTGTCTGACCTGGTTCCATGAGTTTGTTAGGGGATAAGGCTGCGGAAATTGCTTGCCGAGTCATTCTTTCTGCTAAAAAACGGAGCAAGAAGGCGAGTGATTGTCTTAAGGTTTTGGATTCAGATTCATGGTGGCTAAAGAGTCATTTCGTAGAATATGAAGTTGTTGTTGATTCAAAAGGCAATGTTGTTTACGAGGTAAATATTGGAAAGTTGTCAAATTTTCTTTGACACTTACACTCTCCTGCTTTGCATGATTATCTCAGTGTTTGGTAATTGAAATGTGACTGCTTATTAGATTTTAGTCGTGTCCATGTTGGCGCCTTGGTCATACAGAAGAGCATATGTAATTGAGCTCCAGTGTCACAGTAGCAAAGTTTGTTTGTATTGTGTTTTGAGGACATGTGTTGATGTTGGAGCAATATTAGTGGAACCATGTCAGAAACTGAAGATTTGTTCAGTAAGTTTTACCTCCATCTTTGTATTACAGATGTCTTGGTTATTTTATGTGTTTAAGAGTTTATCGGTGAGCTTTGGCTATAGCCTATAGATTCTGAATCTTCTTTTACATTCTGGCTGGATATGCGGTGCATGTTCCAGGAGAGTTTAGACTTCGTGTGTGTTTTGAATGGGTGTTTAGACCTTATGCAAGCTGAGAATGTTGAAAAACTTATTTCAGCCAAGTCTTCTTCTCCTGCAGATGCTGCTTTGGAAGGGATTCCCGCATCCCTTTGCCCACCTTTTAAAGTATAACTTAAACTTACTCAAAATCCATATGTATCTCCATCTCAGTATCAATAAATTCTTGCATGCCAGCCTGAGCCAGTGATGCCCACTTTGAAACTTCCTCAAGAAGAATCATCCGAAAATTTTAACACTCTATGGCTATGTTAAAGTTCAATTGGAAGGTCTTCATTCTTTTTAAAGATTGTATCAACATTTTATTCTATTTTACAAGCAATAATTGTCGATCTTTTTCTTTTGTAAATATTCCGATATATGACATTAAGAACATTCCTCCTTGATTATATTTTCTGATGTTATGTTCGAAATGGCCACTGTCCAGGTATATTTAAAAAGGTGACTATACAAAAAGGTTACTTCTATGTTACCAGATTTCTTCTATGTCAATCTAGGAAGAACTTGAGAAAACTGACATGCACTGGGAAGAAGTAGTAGCAGATTCGCGTTGCAACACTGACTGGCATTAATATGTGGACATTGACTTATCGAAAGATCCCAAAGGGTAATCAATCCATCTGTAATCCCTTTTTAGTTTATGTGCACCTAATGTTTTAAAAACAAATCGCATAATGAGCTCCAAATAGGGGGTTCTGTGTGACAATGATTCAAACCATTTAATTTCTACTTTCTGTGTTTTTTATGACAAATAATTTTATTTTAATATAGATGAATTAAATACATATTTACAACATATTTAATAGCCAGAAACAGTTTAAATTATTATTATTTAATTTCAATGAATCTCAGAGTTTTCCTGAAACCCTAAATAAATAAAATAAAGAATATTTGAATTGTAAATAAGGCTCACTTATTATTTATAGTTTTCTCAATACAAGAAGTTAAATTTGATTAATGATTTATATTTTATAATCAGTCAAAGCATATATAACATATATATTCAAATACCAAATTATAATGATTTAATTTAAATTATGACGTAAAGAAGAAAATCCGGGCGTAGCCCGGGACAAGCCCTAGTCTATCCTATACTAAAAGGGAGATATGCTCAATAGAGAGGGTGTCCACGTCAGCCAATTAAATCAACCAATAAGAAAAGAGTAAACTACCACGTCATACACCTTGGTCGACTGAAGATGTTATTGCGCATTCCGTTTGGGCTGTAACTACAAAAGCTGAAATTCAATATATTTTTTTCTACGGCCCAATATCAAGCCCGTTTTTGCCTAACCCTAATCTCCACTCGAGAGTTGGGACTCCACAACTTTTCCACTTCGTCTTCCCCAGTTCTTATGTAACTCCGTTACACCGTTACCGCCAGCTCCTCTTCATCAATCAACGATGTCTTTAACCTCTTCATTATTGTTTCATTCTATCTCCTTCTCTTTCTCCTCATATATAAATTGGTGCCAAATCTTCATCGATACTTTTTTTTTTGACAAAACTTCATCGATACTTACTTCAATGTAAATAGTTCAATGCATAAAATCTCAAATGAAAACAACCTGGCAAACAATTTCTTTCTCTTTTAGAGTTTTGGTTTCTCTTTATATTATTTTTAATCATTCTTTTAAAGTAACTCTACAAAGAGCGACCTGTCCATGAATGAATATTTTATGCTTTTGTTGATCATCAAAGTGTAGCATAGTCGCGATGGGATTTGTTGTCTACATTGTGAATAAGTGTTTTTATTTCAAGTGGTGATTAAATATTACTGTTTTTTTTCTGCCATATTTAACTTATATTCTTTTTGAACAACGGTGTAGATGTTACACGAAGCTGGTCAGTGGACAGTCTCTAATTGACCACCCCATCCTCGACGAAGTGAAGATAGCAAGAACCCGGCATGTTATGGGTCATCTGCAATCACAAGATTATGTGTTTCCTGTTATTAAAATCACGCCCTCTCCGTACTGCGCTTAACCCGTTATTAATAAACTTTTGCCTTTTGCAGGGGGCTGTTATGAAGCTGTACCTTTGGGACCAGTCTGCAACAGAGTTCTGCAAGAAATTTACAGCATATGTAAATTAGTCACTACAGCGAACACAAAATGTCTTGGAGGTAATCGTTTATCCCTTTAGCATAATAACCTCACTGAGAATCATAACATTTAATGTTTTCCAAATTGTTTGTACTCGGTTTCTAATGTGATACTTATTTGATCATCATTGCGGAACCATCTCTACTTCTGTTTATAACGTTAGCTTGGAGAATATTTGTTCACTATCTATTTTAAATTTATAGAGCTCCAACTGGGATATTTAAGTTGGCTTTTTGAACTCTTTCTATAAATCATCCAGCTTATGCAAAACTGTGTTTTCTTCAATCAATAAGTTGATCATTGCTTCATCGGTTGTGTTTGATCACTCATCTCCACTTTGTGTTATATTGCACACAATATTCTATCTTGCCAAAGTGAAACCGTTTTTGAATTTTCTATAGATTTTTCTTGACACGGGGGGCTTGATCTTCTGCAATACTTATTAATTAGTTCACACTCTCATAATGTTTTATGCGTTGAGAGAATGAATTATGTATATGAGAGTGAATTTGTATATGTACCCTCATCTTAGACAGGTACATCTTATACACACATTCATTTTCAAGTTGATCATATATACTACGTTGCCTCATAACTACGAACTGCATTATTAGACACCGAAAGTTGAGAATATCGCAAGTACGAAAGTTGAGAATATCGAAAGTTGAGAATGAATTATGTATATGAGAGTGAATTTGTATATGTACCCTCATCTTAGACAGGTACATCTTATACACACATTCATTTTCAAGTTGATCATATATACTACGTTGCCTCATACCTACATGCTGCATTATTAGACACCGAAAGTTGAGAATATCGCAAGTACGTAAAAATAAAAATGGTTGTATTGCTCATTTTGCTAAAATAATAATTTACAAAAAAAAATCTCACTTGCTGGATCATTGTGTTTGTGTATTAACTTAACATTGATCGTAGAGACTTGGGTTGAGAGTTGGCCTTGCTGTAATAGTTTTTTTTCCTTTTATTGTGTGCCATAATGTCTAAATTAACAAGAGTTTGATATATGCATTATTAGCACATAAATGCATGAAGCTAAATATAAAAGAAGTTTACTGATCTTCACTTCCAGAACATACTTGAGTTGTCGTTTCTCTCATTTACAGGGATCAATTCCTTATGTCATGTTTTTGAACATTAATGTGAACGTTTTGGGTATAGTGCTGAGCAGTTATGGTCATTTAGAAAGTTTCTAATGGGGTCCATTGACTGATTTATAACAGAGTTTATCCCCAAGTGTTACTTCAGATATCCCCTGAATTTGGAATACCAGGGGGATTTGGTGTTGCAGTTGGATTTTCCCGCTTCCGTTCTTTGAGTTACAAATACTTGAAGTTGAGTAGCGGCATGAGCTAGAGCAGAGTGATATGTGACCACATAAATTTTCTTATACATCTGGAAAACTAACATGGTGACCCGAGGAAGAAGTGAGCCCAGAAGAGAAAATTAAAGATATGCGATACAAACCTGAAGTTTTGGTTGTGGCCATCGTTCAACCCATGGTATTGTCTTATCTCATCATACAAATTCTGCAAATTAGTCTCATGTCTCCAAAATTGCTTACTTTCTGACTTCTGACAATAATATGATAGTATTATTAACTCTGCAAAATTTACTAGGTTCGTTGACATTTAGGACTGAGCAAAGTTTTAGTGTTGTCTTTTACTTCTGCTTTGGATTGAATGCTTAGAAGCTGCCTAAGTTTCGGGGATCTTTAATGTGTTATTCTCTGAAGTAGAAATTGAGTAAAAATTTACTTGACAAAAGGCAGGGTTAGTGCTATACAGTATACCTTAGAATAAATTCGTATGAACTTTCAGATTTTGCATTCGTGTTAATCTTACTACTGCTCTTCTGCTCAGTTTGGGAATTGGCTTTTGTCGTGTAATATGTATAGATCACGCTCGAAATATATACTGGTCGTTCACGTGGATTCTGGTTTATCACCTTCGCAGATTGCCAGGGCCATCCACGAGTCCATCAGAGAGATGCATGGTAGGGACTTTGGTGATCGGGTCATTTCAGTTAGGAGCTGAAATGTGAATGTGTTGCAAACACCTAAAAGTTGAGGATTCGTGATAGTGTTGTCCACATGTTCTGTGTTTGAAAATTGAAGATGGAAGAACCCATTGGGTTGCTGTTGATTTTCTTTGTTGCCTCTTTTTAGAGAAATCTGTTGTACAATATGCAGTTTTACATTCGTTGTTTTGTGTTTCTTAGTGCTTCTATGAAGATCTCCCAATAAAAATATCTCCTATTTGTTTGTCCATTGTTTTACATGCTTGAAGTCATGTAATTATCATTTGAGAAACAATTAACTTTAATTTTGCACATAATTACATCTTATCTTACTCGCTTTAAAAGATTTATCTTTGTTAATATTTTCAATAAATTCATAATCAATCTTCTGTAAATCTTTCACAAAGCAATATAAAAGATTAGTTCTTTGAAAAGTCTGACAAAGAATGCTCTACTGCTAAAGTCAAAACTCAATTCCCAAGCAGACAGCCAAAACTCTTTAAATCAATACTGTTAGAATAGTAATATTTCATTATTAGATATTTATTTATTTATTATTTTGTTGTCAAAAAAAAAGATATTTATTTATTTATTTTAAAAATTAAGCTTTTTTTTATTTCTAAATATTTTTTGTAAAATAAGTATGATAATTTCATCCATAGCTTTAGTTATTAATCAAACTTTATAGATTCAGTTTTTATCTTATTTTAATGTTGGTGTAATGGAATATTTAGATATGTTCAGATGTAACACTAAACTACTAAATTAAAAATAATAAAACTACATTAAATTAAAAATAATTAGAAATAGACGTCATTTAGAAGATAACTAACATACGAATTTTGATATTTCTAGAAATTTTAAATTTGTAACTGCTAATTTATTAATAGAATCATATATCTATATTGGATTATGTTCTATTTTTAATCGTTAGACTTTAAAGGTAAATAAATTATTAATTTATAATATATATTTTATAACTTTATATTGTAGTTATAAATAAATAGAAAATAACCGGAGAGGGTGAAGAAGCTCATGTAAAATTATGTAATTAAAATGGTAAAATGGTGGGTATGATGAGGTGAATCTAAGAGAATTTGTTGTAGAAATTATGGTGTTTTCTTCGTCCACTAAAATGATCTAAAGTAAAAGATATATTCACATAAATAAGTTAATATTTGTTGTTGATGGAAGAAGTGTTTATATTCTTTTCTCACAGCAGTATCTATATTTTAGTAAAGATGGCCAAAATTCTTCTTTTTCAATTAGCCTCACCAATTGAAAGCAGTTCGATTCAAAATGCATAGATGTGAATCTTATATGAATAGAGTTCTCCCATTGCCCGTAGCAGTGTAATAAACTCCCTGTGTAAAGGAAAAGAAATGCTATATAAGTGAAATATTTTTTTCTGATTATTTTTCCTTGTGCCTACTCGGCTCTTCGCAATTTGAAAAAGAAAGAACATATGTGTGAACATCTTTAGCTCGGTCAAATTTTATCCAGTTGTTTATAAAACTAATGTTATCTCATTGATGTAATTTTTCAATGTTGATTTTAAAGTCCAACAACTCATCTTTTTTTTTTTTTAACTCAACATTCATATTAATATTAATCAAAAAGTTTGATTACACCATAGGCTTATCAGCCTCAACATAAGTTTTAATCCAAGAAGGCATAGTAGAAAACAAAACAGAGGAGTTACTCTCGAAGTTAGAAGCCTCTTTTGCTATAATTGAGGAGTTAGTCCAACAACTCATCTATACTGACTTTTTGATATTTATTTTTTCTTTTCTGATTTGAATTTAAAAAGAGATAAAACTTCTCTAAGATATGTAAACTGGGAAAAAACCTTTAGAAGGCATTTACATAATTCAGACTTATAATATATACATATAAAACATGTGTAAAATGTGCCTGAATATCTTTTTTTTAATGCGTTAAGAGATCATACTATATATATAATATTATTTTAAAATTTCAAAAAGTTTGTAGCACATGCACAAAACCACCAATAAAAATATAAATCTCCATCTACAACAAGAAAAATAAAAAATTATAAACATAATGTTAATATAAATTAAGTAAAACTAACATTGGAAAACAAGAAGTTAATGGAAAAATAAACAGACAAATAATATTATAAATAAAATAAATTTGCAAGACACAATCCGCGCGAAGCGCAGAAAAAAATCTCTAGTTATTATAAAGAAGAGCTACTCTCTTCTCCTAAACCCTCCACATCATTAATTGAGTTCATAAGGTAATGACACGTGTCTAATCTTTTGTTAATGAACTTATTGATAAACTGGCCTTCGTACAAATCAATTAATCAGGTGTGTTCAGAGGTTATGTCTAGTGGGCTTTTAATATAATATTTAGGTATAATAGGATCTGTTAAGTAGGTGCTAAGTGGATCCTAGAATTATTATCTTCATCTTCAACGCTTTGTCTTCCGATCCTCTGATGCACTGCCGACAATGTCGAAATGCATATCTTCACAATTACTTTGGAAAACAGGAGCCGTTATGGATCCCTTCTGCATTCAATAATTGCCATTAACGTCCCAATTGAGTCTATCTCCCCACTCTTTCCACAATATCACATTCATTGCATCTCCCTTTTCCTTCAAGCATGTGAATCTTGAGCTATAAATAGGTTAGTTTGTACCCGTGAATTTCTTCATTTCTTTCCTCACAGTCATATTGACACGAAAGCCTTTCACAAAATTCAATGGAAAACTCCTCTCCTTCTTGCTGACTTCAAAGCCGGTCGATGTAGCACAACCATCAAAGTGCGGCGACCTCATCAGTCTCTTCGAGGCTCAATATCTGGGAGATTGGGACATTTGTGGGACTCAACTGTCGAAGTGTGGCGACCTCATCAGTCTCTCCGCTTGCTTTCTCCATCGAATTTAACCATATGTTCTTGCTAATACTACTCACCGAATCATCAACAGGTGCATCAGAGGATGGGTCCACCAATCGTTGTCTCACTGATATCGTCTTTGGTCCTCTCAGATATTTTTTACAACTTTCCTAAAGATTTAGAGAGATCTCAAAACGTCGACAGCCATGGCGACCACCAAAGTCCAGAGGATTATGACCCAGCCAATCGTATGCTTCCTTAGATCTTTTATCCTCCATATGTGTTATTATGACTACTTTCTCTGTATTTTTTGACTGAATTTTGCTTCGTTTTCTATTGGTTTTGTGGCAGCTACGTAACTGAGTTTTAGGGGTTTTCAAAGTGTAAGCTCTATAACAATGGATTTTCCAAGTTTTAAGTTACCAATGCGTTTTCTGATTTATCTTCTGCTTTTTATTTGTCAGGCACAAAGTTTGAGTCCATATTTGGCTTTTATGAGCGGAAAGATTTGAAGACTGAAAAAATAATTAATGTAAGTCATCTTTTGTTTTCTTGCACTACGCATTGTTTAGCTATGAATACATTGCGAACAGAGTACTTTGTAATTCCTGGCATAGTACAAGTGTTCAAGAATTCATGATGTTCTATTTGTGCTACTGAATTCATGGAGTACAAACACTACTGAGTAATTTCATCAACACACTTCTGAATTTTTCGTAACTTGCATATCTATTGATCATTTTCTTTGATATCATATGTTATAATATAATTTATCATCATTGGATCTAATTTAAGTAGTTTAATAAGTTGATCACACAGATGAAACACTAAACTGAAGTTTGAACTATATTTTTCTTTGTGCTTAAAAGTATCCATTGTTCATGTGTATGAATGATTGCAACACCGTTGGGTTCACTCTTGGGTTCATACCTTATGAGAAAATTCTTTCAACCCCTTCTATGACCATTTCACCAATCATGTCTATACTTTTAATGTATTTATCTATAATTTTCTTATTGAGTAATAGAGAGTTTCTTCACATTTTATTTTAACTTAAGTTCATGTTCTATGTTCTTGATTCACCTTTCTCCTTTACATTATGTATCTGCGGTTGATCAAATTACATGCTTATGGTGACAGGGGCTAGGTCTTGATGCATGCATAAGCTACATAGATCTTGCTTATGATCTTTTCCAGCTTGCCACACTAAGCTATATGTTAATTTAGTGCAGACATATTAATCTTTATTTTTTTCATTTTCCTCTGTTTTTTGTCGACAAAATTTGAGAGCTAATATGTATTTAACTACATAGAGCTTCAAAACTATATTTTCGAAGTGAGAAGAGAGTTTATTTTTAGCAACTTATTTGCTTCTTTTGAGATATCTAGATTGATCATTAGAATATAATAACTTGCAGAAAAGGTGGCAAGATGGAACAAGGTGGCTGAGAAGTATACTTTCGTCCTGGACCTGGATGATAGATTTGGATATGTATATATGCCCAGCTTAGGCCACAAAAACTCCTCACATGAAGTAAACATACATGATCGTGACACAATCGCATATACTGGTATCATTGGTCTAATGGATCAGTGGAAGTTAGATTGGGATGATCGTGACCACGAACATACAATGGTCGATTAGTGTTTTCTTTCTCTATTTGGTTGACTACTTAATGGCTAAGATTAAGGATTTCCAAAGAGCTTACTTTGTATCTATAGAAAACTCTGGCCACATCACCTGTTAGAAACTCAAAGGCCATTTACCACTACAATGGAGACCACATTATTTTAATACATATTTCATTATAAATATGTCATAACTTCGGTTATTGTGTGACCTGCAAGATAAAATCATCAAGAACTTCATTAATATAAAGACAAACGCAAAATTCCTCACACGTCAAATTTCCACTTTAATTTTTGAAACTAAAATATTCACGGCCGCACACAGTCAAATTTTAAAAGTCCAAACAAAACAACTACTAACGCTCGATATCATCTCGATTGTCCTATCTCTAAAAAAATTGTACACCAATTTTCACGATCTGCAGCAAATAGTTAAAACATTGACTAATCCCAACATATGATGCAAACAAAAGCACTAAATGACAATCATCCGATAATTCATTTCAATAATGTTGTGAAAAGACGCGAATCAACTTTGAAGAAAACAATAGAAAAATCAAAATGAATTGAAGCAAATACCCGTTTAGGATTTCTTATTATTATGTGAATGTATAATCTTAAAAACTCTTAGACCCATATTTATAACAGCCTTAAAACCCGATTTCCTTTTCTCTATAGGAATACATACTTATCTAGAAAAAATAATTTTCTAAACCGAAAAGATATACTGAATGATGGGCTTTAACTGTGCACATAAATTAGCATTTAACTGTGCATATAAATTTAAGACACATCCGATGCAACAAATAACTTTCACAAACTCCCTACGGCAACGTTACATTAGCATTTCGAGGGTATATAATAACAAACACACACTATTACATTCCAATCGACATTTCTCATCCACAAACTAACATTGAAAATGAATACGATTAAGTTACTAACCAAATGACAAATATTACGCGCATAGCACAGACCAATCCTAGATTATACTAGTATATTTTTTAAAAGATTATATTATCTATATATTAAATAAACATACAAAATATATAATCAAAATTTAAACAAAAAACCTGGGGTAGCCCGGGCCAACCCTAGTATTATTATAAAAGTGTTTACTCTCTCATGGATGCGCCAGGTCAAAAAGTCGCTCATCCTCAACTCACTGTTTCATTTAAAGATAGACAGAAAAAAATTTGGGCTTTGTGTTAATCTTCACAATTAAAGCCCAAAACTGAGCGGTCTTTTAGTCTTCATCCCTTTCACGGCGTGTTTTTCTTCGATAAACGATACCTAAAAAAGTTTCTTCAACGATCTCCCACACCTTCAATGGTGTTTCTAGGGATTTGGATGAAGAAATCAAGATGAAGAATCTCTTTGTTAATCTCCACTCTCGTCCTTTAGTCTTCTAATCTACTCAACAGAAGCCGTCGGAGTTACAGATCCAGCGTCATTATCGTCTTCTTAATTTCATATGCTGTGCTACCTAAAGCACGATCTGAAAATGATTGTAAGTTATCCCTCTTCATGGCGGTGTTCTTCCACCTATAAAAAGGGTAAGCCAACTGATGAATCCATATTTATAATATTCTATTTGGAACCGATATAGTTTATAGGGGAATTGTATGTTCATTAACACTTTCGTTCATGCTGCTGCGCAAGAATTTGCGTACACCTGCATCTGTAACTTTTAGAAGCTACCACATATAGGTATTTAGAACATATGTGAAGACGACCGAGAGACTTGCATCAACAGCTTCGTGGTTAGACAAGTCTGGAGACCGCAAAAAGGCTTACCGGAAAAGTATAGGGCTGTTCGTTTCATAGGCGTCCAAAAATTCAACCTTTATCACAGCAATACAAACCACCGGTGAAATATCGCTGACCTATTTTTAGTCGCAGCGGCAACAAACATCAAGGAGAAGGGACGCTAGAATTATGTGCAACACAAGCGTCTCGTTTTTGTGTATCCGACAATTCAGTAGCATCTACCGCAACTTTTGATTTTGCTATTTTGGTCTCCGTCGTAGTCTAATTTATGGCCGCTGCCTCTAAACTCTGTGTTTATGAAAAGAACAACCTTTATGTCTATATATTCTGCGCTTGACTCTTTGAGCATTTACTTCATTCGTAAGTGTTGATCAAGAGACATCATTCTTGCTTTTCGTTACTTGATTAATAACCATCTCAATATATTTCCAGATATTCAAAGGAACTAGAGAAAATCAGGCTTGCGAAGCAGACATGACTAGAAAAAAGGTAATACAAGAAGGATAGATGAAACTTTTGTTGTTGTCACTTTGATTTAAGTGGTTTCTGGTTCATGACAAACTTCAAGTTGTGATTTGGTTTTGTTAATAAGAGACTTTGCTGTATGAACCAATGATTGAAGCGATGTAAGAAGAATAGTTTGGTGATGCAATATAGCATAAACCAATATCAGGATATCTTCAACAGCTTTCTTGCTGAGTTTTATGCGCTCTCTGATACTATAAGCCCTTATTTCACGAGAAAAGCAAAAAATATTAGACAGTTTCTCAAAGTGAATGTTGTATGCTAATGTTGGACGTGAACTGCCGTGATTTACTTCACGAGATATGTAACATATTTTACCATGTGGTAAGTGTGAGAGGAAAACATTTATTTATAGTAACAGTATGGAGAAGTAGATTTCTCATCTATACTTTCAAAAACCACAAAAAATCTTAAATATAAATCTTTAAGCACTGCTGCTGTTGTACAAAGATAATTTTGTTAATATCTTAAGGGAGTTGAATTTAAACCTTATAATTCTCTTAATTCACATATTATGAGAAATTAGAAAAAAATTCTCCAAGTTCCAACAAATATGTTCTCCAGGTTTGATTTAAGATCAAAAAAATTAATTAACTGCTTACGATTTCACATTAAAAAAATTCAAACTTGCAAATGTTTATCCTCCACCTTATCACTTTGGCATATCAGGATTGAGCTTCTTTGGACCCAAACAAAAGTTGATTTATGTAAAAAGGAAACTTCTGCTTCTTTTAATATAATGCTATTATATGCCAAAAAAGTTATAAAAACAAAAGAGTGTAGAAGATAATAATTAACAGTGAAAAAAGTAACACTTCTGTGAATTATTGAATTACCTCAGCTCCGTATGTGTTATATACGTTTGAATTTGATGCGTAACTTAGCTATTGGTTGGCACGCAAGCGTAATATAATTTATCAGTGGTCATATTTACTATTTAATTAAATAGTTTGAAGAGTTTTTTATTGTTTCACTGTTTATGTTATTTTCAAAATCCAATATAAAAAGTAAATCAATTAAAACAAAATTGAAAAACAAATTTAGAATATAGTTTAGAGAAATTCGAAAGTATAGCTTTTTTAATTTATATTCACAAAAATAGCCCTCAAAGAGGAAAATGATCAAAATAAATTTTATTAAAAGGTAAAAATATATTTTTACAATAGGATTAACTAATATAGATTTAGGCATTTGAGTTAAGGAGTGAGGTTTTGAGGATATGATTTCAAATTAAAAAATAAAAATAAAAATTTCAATATAAAATGGTCTATTTTGGTCATTTTCTCCTTGAGAACTATATTTGTGGTAACTTAAAAATGTCGATTTGAGATAATTTTCCTATAATTTATCATTGGTCAATTTTACTATTTAATTAAATTCTTAATATATAAAGATATTTTTCTTAATATTTATATTTTTAACCCAAAAAACTTATAATTTGAAACAAAATAAATATTAAACATGATAATAGATTTTTAGCCTACAATTTACTCTTACATCTCAATCACAACTTAGAAAATACTAATAAATTCTCACACACACACACACATATATATAAATATATATAATCAATTATAATAAATATAAAATGCACCCCATAAGTTATTATATGGTAATAACTTCCAGTACAACAACATGAATACTCAAAAAGAAATGATGTAATGCCACCCCAAGCAAAAAAAAAACATAACTAATTATCAACATAGCATGATTTATTTAGTGGGGCTTATTGAATTAGGGATTTCAGAAAATTTTGGGGTTTTGCCAAATCTTCCCTTATTGGATTAGGTATTTATAAAAGGTTTTACAAATCCTTCCTTATTGGATATAGCATTTATAGAAGTTCTACTAAATCATCCCTTATTAGAAAATATGGATTTCATCAATGAGATTCATCAAAAGTGATTTTGGATTAATAAAAACTATCATTTACTCTTTAAATCCAATAGAGAAGAATATAAGAGATGGAATTTAAGGAAAAAAAAACGTATCAGAGAGAAATCTCTCTTTTTTTAAAAGAGAAATTTGGCAGATTGGGTAAATTTTAAGTTTGTAATTGGCTTGTTGGGCAACTTTGAGTTTGAATTGAAAAATTGGGTAAATCTGCTTTTCGGTCTATGTGAAATGTCAACCAAGGATTGTCATTATTGTTCTATTTACAGGTTTGACATTACTCTTTAAAAAAGGAAAAAAATTACAAAAATGTGAACAAAACAAAAATTCAAAAAATGTGAATGACAAAAGGGAAATTTTCCCAAAGAAACTTGCCTCTAATGTGGCCAATTAACACATAGATGGAAATCATTTTGTCGAAATTCTAAAGAACCCCAATTAAGAACAATTACGTATTGTGAAACCCAGTTTGAACGTGAAAGGGGTTTTCGATTTGCAGTTCGAACGTTATGAATCAGAAAGTCTTTCGGGTATCGACCTTCAAGTTTGCCACATGGTTTCTCAATTGCGTAGTCAGGCGGCGGTGAGAAGGGTCACTCGCAGTCAATCCGCCGGACCAAAACCTGAAAGAAAGGGTAAAAGTAGAGAAACCACTAATCAGACGCCACGTTACGCAGGTATAAGCTTCGCTTCGAAGCAATTTGCCTTTCTCGTTAGATACCTTTATAGATTATAGGTTTAGTTTGGAACCCGCTGAGTCCCGAATTGCTTTCTTTTCCGAAAAGTTTTTTTGATTCCATTGCTGAATACTTCACAGAACCAGAAAACTCATATCAGGAAAAGTCGACATCGACCTCCGGAGCAGAGTTTATTGAAACGATGCATTCACCTCCGCCTCAGCTTCCAGTAAGACTGTTCGCACGGAACTGCTATCCAAATAAACCTCATCTGAACATTTATTCAAAGGCAACAGCCATTAGCTCGATAGTGAAGTCGCTGAAAGGAACGCCAGAACTGGAGAAACTGCTTGGAAGTCAGTTTGGTTCTTTGTTCGGCTTACCAGTCGTGCGGTGTTTAAACTCTGCGAAACTCGTACACTCCCACGTTAGCCGTCAACTTGTAACGTTGAAGGAGAAAAAAGAGTGTTCATTGGATGAGAGATGAAAGTGGATGTATTTTGGGTTTGGGAATGAAGAAAAAAGATGAGTAGAACTTGATACTACTTAAGAAAGGGTAGAATGATGAGAACAAGGCATTGTATGTATGAATTGCTTCTTTTCTTAGATAAATTTTGCATAATGATCTTGCTCTTATTTTTGCCTAGGCTAGGCTGGTCACCCGTCAAGGCTCCACGAGACCCTTCTTCGATAGTTCGACCCTCCCGTCTCCGTCGGCGAAGGGCGATTGTAATAACCCTCACGAGCAGATAGAATTTTGGTCAAGAAAATTCTTTAAGATCAGTTTGAAGATTGATCGATCAGAATTTAAATAAAAATCGACACGGTGAATTAATCTCTCGACGGGGCTGTCTTTTGGTCGAAAAACCATCTCTTGATGGTTCTGGTCGAGTGTTAATTATTATTGTTGATTTTTATTCAGAGCAGGACGAGATTTGAATGATGAAAAATATTTAGTCGAGACAGTCCAAAAAATATCGACAAAACTCTTAAAATTATTTCTAAACAGTCACATGTCTTGCACCTTCTAGCCTACTTGCTTCTTCAGTAATTAGGTCACATGACATGCACCTACTTGC
Organism: Brassica rapa; assembly: GCF_000309985.2. NCBI lineage: Eukaryota > Viridiplantae > Streptophyta > Magnoliopsida > Brassicales > Brassicaceae > Brassica > Brassica rapa. Next base: position 32,488,280 of record NC_024797.2, read on the forward strand.
TTACCTGCTTGCTCATTAGAGGTCACATGCTGGTCACAAGCTGTTTGCTTCAGCTGCTTGTATCTTTCTTCATGGAAGAGAAATGTTCAGCTGCTTGTACTGCTTGGTGTGCTGAAACATGTCACCAGCTGTCTAACCTCAGCTTTGTATTTTGTGGGAGCAAACCCTCATGTGAAGCAACTCCTTATGATATAAAATACCCTCTTCTCTCCTCTGGACGTCCTGTTACTGCAAGAAAAACCAGAGAAAAATTTAGAGAGAAAGAAAGAAAGAAGAGAGAAAATTCTGTGAGAAAAACTAGTTGCAAAATACAGAAAAAATTCAGAGAATAGAATTGAACATGGACGAACCTTTCTGACCATCCTGTGACTTTAATCAGTGTGTTCTGGTGTGGTTAAGAGCTGAAGATTTGGTGTCCAAGAGTTTAGAATCACCCAAGTTCTTTAGCCTTGAATTTTATCGGAAGAACATATGAGTTTGATGAGATCAGTTTTGCTTGAGCTTCAGTTCTTGTTAGGTAACCAAAACGATTTGGTCTGTTGCTGGGAATATGAATTATTATCCGCGGGCCCCGCTCCATTTGACCCGCTGCGGGGCGGGTGCGGGACGAGTGATTTGAAAATTTTGGTTTGCGGGTGCGGGTGTGGATTGAGTGATTTTTATGCGGGGCGGGTGCGGGTCAGCCAAAATTTAGTGCGGGTATCCGCCAACCCGCAAAAACTAAAAAAAAAAAGATTTTTTTTTAAAATATTATTTTTAAATGGAAAATTTTTTAAAAATAATTTAATTTTAATTATAAATAGATTAATATTTATTATTTTTAATAAAAATTATTTAAAATATTAAATTTTATTGTTATTTTAATAAAAAAATATTTAAATATTAAATTTTATTGTTATTTTTAATAAAAATATTTAAATTAATAATTTTTAATATTATTAATATTATCCGCGGGTCTAGCGGATCACCCGCGGGTTTAAGCGGGGCGGGTGCGGATTTCATATTTTCTTTTTGCGGGTCATGCGGGTCAAATTTTTTGAGTAAAAAAAATCAGTTTACCCGCGGGTTGGCGGGTCAGCGGGGCGGGTTTGACCCGCAACCCAGCTCTATGACCAGGGCATCTCGGAGGTTCCGAGGGAATTGCCAACTTCCGAGGGACAGCGGGCCGCTTAATTGATGAGTCTCCCGCTCATGTTACGGAGGGATCTGAGACCCGCGTGTCCGGTCGTCCCAAGGAAACCCCGGCGGATGGGTTTAGGTTTGAGTTTAGCCGCAAACTTCCGTTGGCCTGTTACCCGGAAGATTGCGCTCGCTTGCTGCAGCTGGTCAAAGGCGGTCCCGACCAGCTTCCTTCAGTGGGAGATCTCCTTTTCAAGGATGAGTATGAACACGCCGCTTGCTCGTCTGTAAAGGTAAGTGTTTGTCCGTTCCCTTCCATCACTTTTTTTTAAAAGGTTATTTTGGCTAAGTCTTCTTTGTTATGCTCCGATCAGATCCATGGTGATTGGAACGTTCTTGTTGAGAAGTATGACTCAGCACTAAGACGAGCCAGAGAGCAGATCCGCGAGGGTGAAGAGGCTAAGAAGAAAACGGAGGAGGCTCTCCGGGCTTCAGCACGAGATAGGGCCGATGCAATTGCTCGGGAAAAGGTTCTCAGGAAAGCGTTCGACGAGACGCGGACGTCTGATGCGGCTGAGTTGCAAATGTGTAAGGAGTCGATGAAGAACCTCGAATTCGCGGTGGATAAGTTGGGGAAGGAAAAGAATGATCTAGAGAAGGTGAGGGCCGCAGAATCGCTGAGGCATACCGAGGAGATGAATAGACTTCAAAAATCTCATAGGTACGAAGTCACGCACGAGAGGATCCGCATGCTGATTGCTATGATCGCCAAAGCCGAGAAACGATTCCACTGGATTTCTCTTCGTGAAGATCAAAGGGACAAATACGACGATGCTCGGTGCCTGCATAGCCAAACCTTTGGGACGAGGAAGTGTCTCGAGCAGATCAAGGCCTTGGGTCTCGAAATCCCGCAGGAGACCATCGACTTCTTCACCGGGTAAGAGAAGCATTACGAAGAAGAAGCAGCTCGCTTGGAGGTAAAGGAGATTCCGGCGGAAGACCTTCGCCTTTCTCCGCTAGTGTTGGAGTCTCGGTTCCTGATTGAAGAGATTTGGCGTCAGCTTGATCCGTTCGGATAAAATGTCGGTTTGATCGATTCTGAAGCCACTATTGCTCTCCGTACTCCTCTCGTCGACCGAGATCCCCGCTCCGAAGATCTGATGAAGGAGCATGCTCAAACCGCCATATCCTCCAATCAGCGCACTGATCAAGATATCGATCCTGCGAAGCAGACATCAGCGGGAGCGGTTGTTCCGAAGGATGGGGCTGTGCCTACCATCGTACTAACCGATTCCCCCGCGAAGGCGTCGAAAAACGCCAGCTCGTCTGCTTCCTCGTCTGAAGACCCGGAGAAGGAAAATGATGTTCCGGCGGAGGTACCTGCTGCGAATGTGGATACGCCAGCCCCAACAAAGTTTGGCCGCGTCTCGGGTCCCGGAGAGAGAGATGACGTTGGCAGCAAAGATCCTCCTTTGGTCGATAAGTAGACATGTTGTCTGTTGTAATTTTCCTTCTGTTTATCTCGGTTTTGGCTCGTTGAAGCCTTTGAACTCTTGTCTCGCTATGTATTATTGACCCATATGGGTCTTGTTGTTCGGTGCTCGGGATACTTCCCTTACTTTTAAGCGTAAATGACTTAATTGATTTCGAAGTAATTCGTTGCCCGTTAACTTAATCCCACCAACCTCGTTTACGATTAGTCGGAAAAAATCAAGACAAGAATTTCGATAAGTTTCCGAGGAAAAGGTATTCGGACGCTACACAGTAATCGAGAGAAATTTGGCCGGCCAACTCGTTATTCTTCGATCTGCGATAAGGTCCGGAAATTTCGCTCGTGGGTCGGTCAATGCGGGAAGCATCGGTGACGCGGGACTCTGTTTTTCCCTTCGTTCGATATCTGATCAGGACACGTTCGATTGATTGGGACGAGTGCTCGTGCACTGCTTACGAGTTAAGGGGCTAGCATCGTTTGCTCGGATTTTTACTCTCGTTATTTTGCTCGAGGGAGAAACGAGATAAGTAAAAAAGGATTTTTTTTTGTTTTGTTGGGGCTGGACCCCGTAGAGGGGATGCCTACGTACCTCCGAAGAGGATCAAGCCTTTCGTAGTTTGTTTTGGCCCAAGTAAAAGTGACTTGGTAGTCATTTACTTGGACGAGCAGAAGTGACCCTAGGGTGCATCTGCTCGGGGTTTTTTTTTTTTTTTTTTTTTTTGGACGAGTAAAAGGTGATGTAGATCATTTACTCGTTCTTACAAGTTCACTCATTTTATGAGTAGAAGCGACAAAGATGCATTGAGTTCCAAGCTCGTGGAATTGCCTCTCCGCGGGAAGTCTCGAGTCGGTACACTCCTGGTTTGACGACTCGAGTGATCTTGTACGGTCCTTCCTAATTCGCTCCGAGCTTTCCGGCGTTGGGTTCTTTGGTGTTTTCGAAGACTTTTCTCATGACCAGATCACTGAGCTCAAGAAGGCACGAGCGGAACTTCTTGTTATAGTAGCTCTCGATTTGATTTTGGTAATTCTGGATCCGAAGGAAGGCTTGGTCGCGTTTCTCCTCTAGTTCATCGAGGGCATCTAGCAGCATCTCTTGGTTAAGCTCAACGTGCTGGGGCATCTTGGATCGGCGGAGACTTGTTACGTTGACCTCAGCCGGAGCCATTGTCTCCATCCCGTAAGCGAGAGAGAAAGGAGTGGATTTTGTTGCTCCTCGGGGAGTCGTCCGATGCGACCAGAGGACGCCATCGAGTTCGTCGTCCCAGTGTCCCTTCTTGAGATCAAGACGCTTCTTGATTCTGTCGATGATAATCTTATTTGAGGACTCTGCTTGTCCGTTTCCTTGAGGGTACCTCGGTGTCGAGGAGCTTAGTCGGATGTTCCACTTGCTACATAAATCTTTGAAATTTCCAGACATAAACTGGGATCCATTGTCCGTCACAATCTCGTACGGTAGGCCGTGACGACAGATAATGTTTTTCCAAACAAAGTTGCGGACTTCCTTCTCTGTAACCTGCGCGAAGGCTTCTGCTTCAATCCACTTGGTGAAATAATAAGTTAATACCAACACGAAGCGGCGTTGGCGGAAATTCGGCATTGGTCCGATGATATCCATCCCCCATCGCATAAATGGATACGGAGCCGCGAAAGTTCGCAGTAGCTCGGTTAGGCTGTCGATGCTCGGAGCATGTCGTTGGCATTTGTCGCATCGTCGAGCCTACGCTTCGCAGTCCGTATTCATTGTTGGCCAGAAGAACCCTAAGTTTAGAATTTTTAAGGCTAGTGCTCGGCCTCCGAAGTAGTTGCCACCTGCTCCTTCATGAGTCTCGGCCATCACTAACCGCGTTTGCTCGCCAAAGATGCACTTGAGGAGGACCTTGCTAGCTGTTACCCGGTGGAGTTCCTCTTCCATGATGACGTAGTGCGCGCTGCGTCTCTTTAGTCATCTCGCGGCCCACTTATCAGTTGGAAGCGTGCCGTTGGTGAGATACTGGATGAACTCAGTTCTCCAATCCGGTATCGGCTGATCTTGGTCCGTCATTTCGGAGTCGTCATTAGTCAGAGATTGAGGCGTTGTTTCGGACTCCGTAGTGACGAAGTTAGCTGCCTCTGTTGAGATATCAATGCTCGGTTTCTCGATTCGATGGATCGGAATAGTCCTTTTGACTTGATCGCGGAGCTTGCTTCTGAGCGCTGCCAATGCATCGGCACACACATTCTCTCCGCGAGGAACTTTTGTGAGTTCGAAGAACTCAAACTCCTTAGCTAGTGAGTGTACGACTCGGAGGTAAGCATCCATCCTATCGTTGCGCGTGTCATAATCGCCGCTGAACTGACTGGCAACGAGCTGCGAGTCACAGTACGCACTGAGTCGCTTAGCTTTGACTGCTTTTGCAAGACGAAGGCCGGCGATGAGCGATTCGTACTCTGCCTCGTTGTTCGATGCCGGGAAACCAAAGCTGAACGATTGTCAAATGAGTTCCCCCGTTGGTGATTGAAGTTGAACTCCTGCTCCTGAACCTTTGTTTGTCGAAGAACCGTCGACATGCAGAATCCAGGTTGAATCTGAGGTTTCTAAATCTTGGGCAAGTTCCGGAGATAATTCCACGAGGAAATCGGCGAGGACTTGAGCTTTAGCGGCGGTTCTACATTTGTAAGTGATGTCGAGCTCACCGAGTTCGATCGCCCACTTGGTAAGACGGCCAGTTTTGTTCGTGTTTTGCAAAACAGTTCGGAGTGGCTGGTCGGTAAGAACTTCCACCGAGTGTGACTGAAAGTAAGGACGAAGTTTCCTCGCTGATTCGACGACGGCCAGGGTCATCTTTTCAAGTGTCGGATACCTGGTTTCTGGTCCGGTCATCCTTCTACTCATGTAGAAAACGGGTCGTTGTTCTCCTCGGTCCTCCTTGATTAGTACACTGCTGACTGCTGCGGATGAATGCTGCAATGTAGAGGGATAAAACGTCGCCAATGTCTGTTTTGGCCAAGATTGGGGGCGTCGTTAGATAGTGCTTGAGCTGATTAAATGCCTCTTCGCACTTGTCGTCCCAGATGAATTTCTTATTTCCTCGGAGGAGATCGTAGAAGGGGAGACATTTGTCGGTGGATCGAGAGATAAAACGATTAAATGCTGCGATTCGGCCGGTTAGCCGTTGGACTTCTCGGCAGTTTCTCGGACTTGGTAGGTCGAGGACGGCTGATATTTGCTTCGGGTTTGCTTCGGTTCCCCGCTGCGTCACTATGTAGCCGAGAAATTCTCCGGATGATACGCCAAAAGTGCACTTGGCCGGGTTTAACTTATTCTTGTACGTGTTAAGAATGTCGAAACACTCCCGTAAGTGCGTCAGGTGGTCATCTGCTCGGAGTGACTTGACGAGCATATCATCGATGTAGACTTCCATTGTCGTTCCAAGTAGTTTGGCGAACATACGGTTGACAAGTCGCTGGTACGTCGCTCCGGCGTTCTTTAGCCCAAAGGGCATCACTTTATAGCAGTAGGTTCCTCGATTGGTTATGAATGATGTCTTCTCTCGGTAGTCTGGATGCATCATAATCTGGTTGTATCCCGAGAAAGCATCCATAAACGTGAGCATTTCATTGCCGGCAGTTGACACAACGAGTCTGTCGATACTCGGAAGCGGATAGCTGTCCTTTGGACATGCTTTGTTGAGGTCGGTAAAGTCGACGCACATACGCCACTTGCCGTTTCTCTTTTTGACGACCCCAGGGTTGGCGAGCCATTCTGGGTAACGGACTTCTATTATCGAGCCCGCGCTTAGTAAACGCTCGACTTCCTCGACGACTGCTTTGGATCTCTCGGCGCCCAATTTTCGTCTCTTCTGTCGGACGGGCTTGATATTTGGATCCACGTTTAACTCGTAAGACGTGATGGACGGATCGATCCCTTGCATGTCGGACATCGCACATGCAAAGGTAGACAAGTTCTGCTTCAGGAAATCCAGGATAGTACGCTGCATCTCGTCTGATAAGTAGGCGCCTACTCGTAGTACTTTGCTTGGGTCCGACTCATCGACCGGGACTTCGAGCACTTCTTCCTTTTGTGGCCAGACCTTACTTATTGGAGGGGAAATCGAGTTGACTAGTGACTGCGAGCGCTGTAATTTGACTGTGGCGATCAAAAGATCTCGTGCGGCTCGTTGATCTCCTCTTACTGTCTTAACTGTTCCATCCACTTCTGGGAATTTAATACATTGATGGTATGTAGATGCGATTGCTCGCATAGAGTACAGCCATGGGGTACCTAGTATCACGTGATAAGGGGCCTTGGTACTGACCACCGAGAATTTGACAATCCGAGTTACTCCCTCTGCTTGTACCGAGAGACGGATAGTCCCCAGGATTACTTCGGAGGAACCGTTGAAGCCGGTGAGAGTTCTGGAAGATGGTTTCACGTCTTTTAAGTCGATACCCATTTTTACGAGAGTTTCGCGAAAAATGATATCGACTGAACTGCCAGTATCGATTAGCACTTTGGTAACATCGTACTTATCGACCAAAACGACGAGAAGGGGATCGTTATGAGGGAAATTTATTCCGAGGAGGTCTTCTGTCGAGAAGGAGATTGGGGGATCGGTTGGAAGCTTCTGTGGCCAACGCTGCGAAGTATCCACCATTCGACGGTGATCCTTGACCCCCCGTACTGAATCTCCGCAAGGTGGCGATCTTCCCATAATCACATTGATCTGCGGCCTGATGCTTGCTTGCTTCTTGATGAGGAGAGCTCGGAGGTCCTTGCTTTCCTCTGATGACTCAGCCCTTTTGCGGTCCAGTTTCGTACGCAGATCGTCCATCCGTGCGTTAAGTTGATCACGCAAATCGACGATAGGGTTATCGCCTTTAGATGCTGTTGAAGATCCTTGGCTCAGCGCATGCTTAGTTCTTTTAGCGTTAAGCTCGACTCGGAGATCGGAAGGTCCGGGAGTTTCGTTATTCGTCGGAGTGATCTTTCGCTTGAGGAGCGTACGTAAGTCCAACGGGTCGAGAGCTTCCTCGAGATCGCTCTCTTTGTCCGATGAAGGTTCCGGTTGGGCGCGAATAACTTCGATCCTTTGTCTGACCGCGGGTTGATCTTCGTCAGCTGAGGCGTCACCATCGTCATCCTGATGTAGGGTTTGCTCGGCAACCTTCGGCTTCTGGTCGTCTTGACGCGGTTTTCCCTGATTTTTTTGCTGATTTTTCCTATCCTTGTTCATGCTCGAACTGTTCTCGCTTTTGGGCTTCGGAGGAGTGATCTTGAGCTCACCGCTTTCGAGCGAGGAGAGGAACTGTGCGAAAAGTGTTTTGCACTCTAAAGTGTCGTGGCCTTTTACGCCGTGGAGTTTACACGATTTGGTAAGTCCTGGAGGGGTCCAGGACGAACCTGCTGTGGAATCGACCTGGGCGACTGCGGCCGTCGCCGTTGCTCGGGGGGATTCGCTCGGAGGGTCTGTTTCTCGATGAAAGGTATTCCATTTCTTCCCGTTTTTGTCGACGACGTAGAGGAGACCGTTCTTACGGTTGTTTTTGTCATTGGGAGCATGCTGACGAGGTTCGATGTGAGCTGTGGCAGCGTTTTTAGGCACTGATTGCTTCACCGGGTTGTGCTTGCTCATGATGGCTTTAGTGTCTTCTTCCATACGAATGAAGTTGCGGGAGCGAGCAACGGCATCCTGTAGTGACGTGGTGGGACATCGATAGAAATTTTCTCAGAACCTACATTCTACGAGGAGATTGTTCCTCAGGGCGTCAACGGCGATGTGATCGGGAATGTTGATTCTCGACACGACCGACTTAAATCGTTCCATGTAATCACGAAGGCTCTGGTCCTTCATTTGCTTGAGGTTCCAAAGGGTCGAGGCTGTTGCTTCGCGTTTGGTGAACATGATGTAAGTCTTGAGAAATGCCGAGGAGAGCTCTTTGAAGCTTCTAATCGAGTTCTCTTCGAGTCCGGAGAACCAAGTTAGGGCTTGTTCATTCAGTGTCTAGACAAAGAGTTGGCAGTATCCCGCGTCTCTTTTGTCGGGAGCGAGTCTAGCTCTCGCCACCGCGATGTTAAAAGCTGTCAGATGCTCGACGGGATCACCTCCCGGTTTGTACTCTGGGAGACGCAACTTGTCCATTTTCTGGAGTTTTACCTCCGTCAGTTCCTCGGTGAAAGGTGTGCGCGATGTTGAAGCGATGACGCTATCAATCTCAGGTACCGCGCTCGTTGCTTGGTGGATCCTCGAGCTCATTTGTTGGAAATTTAACTTGAGCTCGGCGATCGCTCGGACGGTTGAGGGATCGGACGCTGCCGGAAGAGCATCGGCGACGAGGGTCTCTGCGGGGTCAACTGGGTTCGTCGTTCATCCGTCCGTTGGAGTAGGGGGGTTTGTGTTGAAGAGGTGACGACGGAATGGTTGCGAGTTGCCGGTGGGTGCGCTGAGGGCAGCGACGATGGCGGCGAGCTGGTCATTTGTCGTCTTTTGGACCTCTTCTTGATGAGCGAGTCGCGCTATGACTGAGCTCATGAACTCCGTTGAGAGAAGGGGAGGAGGCGGAGGAGGTGTGAGTGCCGGCTCCTCTCCCGAGGTATATGGGTTCGTACCTCCGGTGGTCATTTCGGTCTAGAAACGTTGGGTCTGTTCTGCCCCATGGTGGGCGCCAATTGTTTAAGGTGCGTTTGGTCTCAGAAGAAGTAAGCAATACTAAAAATGGATCGAACAGAGGCGTTTATTAGATTTCGAGATGGGGTTACAAAGGTGGAGAAAGTAATGGCAAGCCGGAGCTCGTAAGAGCTTAAACCGGAAAAGTACAAATAGCAGAGAGATGATTGTACGGACAATAAACCCTAATCTCGCCACTAAGTTTGTGTAGCTAAGTGTCGATGCCTTTCTCCTTTGCTTTCCTCTTCTTTTATAGTCTGTTCGCGATCGTCTTAACCTAATCTCCTTTTAATCGATTGGGCCTTGTCGGCCCTTCGGGCCTGATTGGTGAATGCTCGCCCTGAGCTGCTTAGTCGATCGCGCTCTGTCCGCTCTCCGTTTCGACTAAAAGCAGTCCTTAGCTGAGTCGGAACCTCGAGTATCGGCTTCCGAGCCGATGACAATCCGGCTTACTGGATTGGGTCTTTTGTTCGATGGGCTTTGTGGATGGGTTGAATCCATCCCTAACATATATTATACATTTATATGACATATTTTAGTTTTAAGTTCAATTATAAAATTATTATGAAGAATTATGAAAATTAGATATACAAAACATAAGAAATTAGACAAATTTATAGATTTATAATAATATTATTGCTTAATTTCATATATTTAGACAAATTTAAATCTATTTAAACTGATTTTAATCGATTTAGGATAGTTTAAACCAATTTGAATCGTATAAATCGGTATAAATCAGATTTTAAGAAATTCTTTTCGGATAGGACCGAGTTGCCGTCTAGGCGGGGGCCTAGGCGCCGCCTAGACCGATTTTTAGAACCTTGCTTTTTTCTGTTAATTAATTTAATTTTTAAGAACAAATCTGAGCGTAAAATGAAGATTGAGACTAATTACAGAAATTCATGAATGAGTTTCCTTCTTTGTCAAAAAATAGAATAACTTCTTCAAAATATCTTACGTATTAAAACAGAAGTCACATGTGTGATTTTTTTTTTAAATGAACCTAATATACATATTCTTAGAAAGTTATATTACATTTAATCTCTAATCTTATCATTTAAATTTTGGTCCTACAAGAATTTTTTATTGGGCTATCAATAATTGAATTTAAACAATAGATGATCCAAGTGATTTATAGATAGTATAAATTAAATAGATATAACAATGATTAATCTTTACTACCTTAAACCAATGAAAACAAATTTAAAACTATATAGCTTATTTTAAAAATTAAACGAAAACTAAATGTTTGATTATTTACTCGATAATATAAATCTATGAAGCGAAAAGTTTAATTTTTTTAAAAAAATTTAAATTTGTGAAATGTTACAATATCTTTGAATATGACAATAAAAAATATTTATTAATTTTTATATATATAGTTACTATTTTAATAATGAAATAATAATCCAAAAATATATATATATATATATAGAAGAAGATACAAATACATGTGAAAGTTTGAAACAATCTATATAATGAAAAAAATATACCGTAAACTTATTATGTTTTAAAAATTGATAGACACACATACATATATATATATGTTATAATATATACTAGTTTAGAATTAAAAATAAAATGTTTATATTAAAAGAGATGAAAACAAAAATTCGCGCGGTTGCACGGATCGAGATCGAGTTCATATTAATTTGTCTGTTTGGGTATTCATAAACCAAGCTACAAACAACTATTCGGAGATATTTATCAATTATGAAAGGAAGGCCAATAGATGTGTAAGTTATAAAGTTCTTAATTGTTTACATTTTTAGCGATTATGCTTTTAATATATACTATATGAGTTAGATGAATGTGTAACAAATAAATGAGCAGTATAACATTATATAATTCGAGGTAGACTGGTGACTCTAAAGCGTGAACTTGAGTTCACACGAGTTTCAAGATTTCATTTATTTAATTTGGATAAGCTGTGATGTAATTATTCATTTTTTATTTTCAATATTCATCTTATACGTATAGTGGATCAAACATGACATTTTTTACAGATGACATTTATGGTTAATGTAATTGCGAGTATTTGTTAGGCAGTTAGCTGGCTGATACTTCTTTCCAGGCAGCTGGCTGATAATTTGTTTTACTCTTATGTGCACGGCAGAGTATCACTATCATATTTGTAATAGACGATGTACAACTTATATAAAAATGATCATATTTAGAATCATACTTCCTCCGTTTCATATCAAGTGTCGTTATAGATAAAAAAATTTGTTGCAAAACAAATATCATTTTAGCATTTTAATACGTAACTAGATTCCGACCCGTGCGTCCGCACGGGTGTTTGTTTTCAATAATTATATAAATATTTCATAACACAACTATTTGAAGGTGGCAGAGAGTTTTTGTGTGAATACATCATGCATGTATTTGGATTTATGATTTAGCTTCAAAAGATTTGACCTTTTTAAGTTAAAATGACTATAATATATAGTTTTTATTTAATCTAATTAAGTATACTACCGCAGCTAATCTGTCTTTTAAGCAAAAATTAGAGTTTGACCCACATATTCGTGCGAGTGTTTTTTTAAATTAATGTATATTATTCTATGTAATTGGTCGTCTATATAATTCAAAATTTAATAATTTGAAATGAATATCTCCAAACTCATAGTTTTAAAACTTGCATGTAAAATTTTAATTTATTCCTTTGAAGCACATATTACATTATATAGTTCCTATTATATATTTATTTTATTAAAAATACATAGGATTAGTTAGTTTAAAAAGATACTCATAATATAACATGTTTAAAGATTATTGAAGATTTAATTTATATATCATATACAAATTGAATATTTACTTATAATTTTTATATTGTTAGTTATTATCAAACTATTATTTATTATTTCTACAAGTTTTAATTAGCTTTTAAAATTTGTGATCAAATACTCTTGTACACAGATTTATTTTCAAAATTTGATATTAGCTTCTCTATATATCATCAAAATGTTAGTCAATTATGTAGTGATCTATATATTAATTAATATGCAAGGTTTAAATTTAGATTATTAAATCATAAATTTAAAGATCATTTAATTAAATTAGATTATATATATTTATATTTTTCTTTATATATGTCAACAAAAGTTACAAAAGTTATAATATGTATTAAAAATAAACAGGCTAACAAAACGTAATAACTCGAATGGACTTTAGAGTTTAGAGTAGAACTGGACCACGCCCACCACTAACCAACAAAAAGGGAAACTACAAAAACTTATGTAAAAGAACTTTTTTTTGAACAAAGTAAGTTGACTAATTTTTGGTTTTTGAGTTTATTTCTCTGTCAGAATGAAAAACATTGATTCAATTGGCACATAACTTCCTCACCACTCTGAACTTCCAAGAAATGGAAGCGTATGAATGAAACCAGTTGAAGTAATCTCGAAGCAGTGTAAGTTAAGTGTGTTCCAAACTGGATGACGACAAAATGAAAGTAAGCATCAGTAAATCAGTCGTCCTCCATTCGCAGTCTCCTGCATCAGTAAATCAGAACTAAACCATTTCATTTAGACCATAACTCGTTCAGATCCGTATGCATGTATGGCTAATAAAAATCTTTACCTTCTCGCTTAAACCAGGGCTCCAATTATAATCATTGTTTCCTCATGTGCCAGTTCACCTCCCTTACCAGCCTATGTTGGACAGAAACACCATGTCAGTGGAAGCTAGAAAGAAAAATACTTTCCATAGTCAAGTAACTTACTAAATTACTTAACAAATAAGACAGGGGTTGCACCATCATATGTGTTTTTTTTTCCTATCCTAGATTTGTCTGGGTTGATCATAAAAGAGAAACCACCTCATGGATGTGAATTGAGACATAGCTTTCAACTGAGCTTACCTAAACAGCTAGTCATTATGCCTATTATAGCATCACGAACCTGAGGCATATAAAAAGCATTGATAAAAGTAAACACTCACATCTATATATGCATCCACCGAAGCGCTTCTTTCTTCCTCTAATTCTTTATATAAACCAGTCAGAAATTTCCTGTCATGGTGAACATGTATTTTCAAACGATTATTATCAATTTGTCCTTCGATTTCACTCATAGAATCTACTTCCAATGATAAGTTGCATGTTTCCATAAGAAAATAGAGAATGTTCTTGTTACTTGAATCAAGAAATAAAAAAAAATGTATCACCACTTGAAACAAAAAGATGAAACTGAGAGAGAGAACCAAGAAAAGAGACAAAACCTGTATTGAAACAAAGAGATGAAACTGACCATGTCCCAACGTCGATGGTGATTGAACATCTTTACATGGCAAATCAAACCAACAAAAGCAACCATCCTATAATCATACCTTTTAAACTGTTACAATTTTTTTTGTAAATATCTAAATCGATGTTATACATAAACTCTCGATTCAATTATAGGTTTCTGAGACCTCGTCAGAAGTGGCAAAAGAAGGCGGCTTAGAACTGAGTAATTATCGGATGGAGGTACCCAGAATCTGAAAGTTTTCAAGAAAATGACTGTGTTTTGGATTCAGTGGTAAAGGATCGTAAATATTTAGGAAAAGTAATTATTGTGATAGCAAAAGTATAAAACTACTGTGTTTTGATGAATGGCATAAATTAGTAATTATTGTGGAAAAGTCTGGGTTAAGTACAAATTGTACTTTTCTTTTAATAGTTTAAATTTATTAATTTTATTTTTTAGTTTATTTTCTATTGGTTAAAATATAGTTAGTTGTATAGTTAATCATACTTTTATATAGAAAATATATAAAATTAAATATATTTTTTAATTTGTGTGTACAAATATAAAATAATATATTTTTTATGTAAAAAAACATATTCGTATACTTATTTTCTCTCGCTAAAACGATGATGCTTCCCACCTAACACTTGTTAGTTGCTACACTCCACAAATATAAATCTTAAAATGAAAAATGTTACTTATCCAAGCTGTACCAAAGTTATAAATCAGACACACGTAAATAGAAGTATTTGGTCAAAGTTTGACCGTCTTGGAATCGTAAAAAAACTTGACAGTCAAAGGTTCCACTTAGATGGGCACTAAGCCCCAAAGGAATTCAAAACATGGCACAGACTAGATGGGCACTGTAATTATTTATTTTTTACTCGTTACAGAAACTTATCTACATACATGCTGATATCATGTAACATATTTATTTTAAAAGGAAAATGTTACATATCGTATGGTTTATTTATATGATTTTGGATTGTTACTAGTTAGGCAGAGGTGGAGCGTCTTCTTCGTTTCTGAGGCAATCCAGCTTTCTCACGTGACCGACGCTCCCCCACTGTAGTTATTGTCACGTGCGCCATCATTCCACCATCAATTTTATATCATCATCATACGATTGATATTTTTGATAGTGTGTCTTTTTAGTCCATAGAGAGTTTCGTGACCTTCTTGTGGAAATAGAGGGACCGAGTTTTTGGTTCTTGCTATAATATAAAAAGACTATTCTACCTCGAATGGGATACCAAGTATTATTAAGAAAATAATGTGTGTAACGTGTTAGGTATCCTAGATCCGTTAATTCATTAATAATGCGATCAAATTATATTTGTTTACGATCTCTAATTTTTTCTTTGTATGTATTGAGAAGTGACTATGCTTAATTAGAATTTTAGAACCATTCCTTTCTCACAATTGGTATCTAATGTGATAATTAATTGGCATAACGACCTTATATTGCATACTTAATTCATCGCCATGGTTAGTAATTCTGGCGAGTTTTGGAAATTGCAGATCACATAGTCTAAAGTCTAAGATTATATTAGGTTTGTATATACTGTATTATACAAATTTTAAAATAAATAAACTAATTTTGTATTTATTTCTGTCTGTTTTGAATAGGTCCTTCTTGACATACTAATGTCTCAAAAGTGTTTTTCTCAAACATTATGTAGTTGAATAGTATATATTATTATATAAAATATAAAATATAGATATACATAGAAATGCACAATTATACAAGTCAGAACTAGAAAAGAAATACAAAATAATCTACAAAAATACGTAATGTGAGAATATTACTTGTATCTAGGCGGAGATCGAACAAATGCTGATACTTCTTCACTAACATACACATCAAAGTTGCAGATTTTGGATCTTGCGTCTTCTTGGTTTAATATATATCCTTTTCTTATAACTCGTCTTGTAAATATTAATATACATAGTATAAAGTATTCTATTGAATGACTCGGCTCGCCTTCCTCAAAATCTAATATGGAGCCTCATTTGCGAATGGATAAACAAATATATATTTTATTTACAATTTACTCACGACTACATCACATTACAAGTTATTTAAATGTTTTTTTTTCTTAACATCAAATATGTGGTATAATATATTTCAACTTGATTCAATTGTATAATCAGTTTTTTATTTATTTACAGCTTAAATCTGTTAGTATAGTATACCAGGTTTAAGAATTCCATGGAATAATGTAAATGGTTCATTTTAGATGTTATGAAGTAATGTTTTAAGGTTATTATCAGAACCATTGGTTTCAGTGATACATCTGATCCTGCGTCCAGTTTCCTGTATTCATCAAAACTCAAATGGGGAGCAAGATATCAAAACTCATGGTAAGTTATCTTCTCTCTGCGAGTGAGGACCTGCCTTTTCCAATAAATATACCCATACGGTAAATGTTTGTATCTACCTACGATCTATGTATCTAAAATACGTACATCTACTGATCTTATCAACGTATAAGTTTTCATAAACATAGTTCGTGCACCGTCACATCTACAAGAGTCAGTCTAGCTCACCAAAAATGACTTCCGTCATTACTCCTTACCATGAATAAAATATGAGAAAACAAAAAGTTTTACAATGGGGATATAAGAAAATGACATAACATATAGAATAATGAAATGACATAACGGAATAATAATAATGTGGAGCTAATTTGAATTTCAAATTTGAATTGTTGAGTGGATATGGTAAGGTGTTTCCCCCACCAATCCTATAAAACATTATTGTTAATCACTTTCGGTTAATTCAATTCAAACAAATAAATGGAAAATTCTAAAAAATAGATATTCCTCTATTTGCTTTAGAAAACAAAACAAAAACTATTCCTATGTTCCCTATTCACTATTATATCATAACAAAGTACATATTAGTTGTTAAAATTTCTGAATTTCAAGTACGATATATTCATTCAAACCTTTAAATTAAATTTCCACTTTATAATAGAAGAGTTACCAAAAAAATCAACAAGAGGAGTACGTGGAATACACTGATGAGAAATGTTAACTACAATGTTTGAGGCTCTAACTAGTAACTACAAAAGGAATAGAAGGAATAGGAAAAAATGAATGAAAAGAAATAAAATAAAAGAAAATATATTCATTTCCTAATTTGTCAAAAGAATAATTATAATATTTTATTCTTTAAATTTTAAAGAATATTAAGTCATAGGTAACAAATATTCTTTGTAAATGGTGCAAATTATAAGGAATGCTAAGGAATTAGTTATTCTCATTCATTCTTTTGGTCATCAGTTAGAGCCAGTTAGAGCCAGTTTGAAAGGAATGTAACTTTCTGAAAAAGAAAATTTATGGAATAATTATTCTTAGTTAACCAATGATTGATAAACAAATTCAATGAATCTTACTTATCTCAGAGACGGAAAATAAATATTTTTTATTTAGTCACATATGTATTGTTTTAAGTC
Organism: Brassica rapa; assembly: GCF_000309985.2. Lineage (NCBI taxonomy): Eukaryota > Viridiplantae > Streptophyta > Magnoliopsida > Brassicales > Brassicaceae > Brassica > Brassica rapa. Next base: position 32,505,231 of record NC_024797.2, read on the forward strand.
CTGTAATCTAATAGTTAGTTATTCATAGAAGTAACGACATAGTAGAGTCGAGTTTGAGAGTATTTATAGAGTCCAAGTCGAATGCTTAGCGAACTAGGTGACGTATATACAGGATGAAATCTTTGACATGATACTAGTACTGAAATTTCGTTTATGTCAAAAGTGTAGACGTTTGCGATGTTTTTGGCGAGTGAAAAGCAACCATAATTTCACTATAAGAGAGCGTTAAGTGCGGGTAAGATCCATTAATGATGACATTTCGTATCCAATGTTTTCCAAAATAGTTCTTCTAAGCGTTTTGCCATGGAATGCGAGGAGACGCCATAACACGACATCACGCGACAGGGCCACTAGTATAAGAAAATCTCGCTTGTTATCCATGTGTCACGAAATGAATAGCCATCAACAAATTTATCCCAAAAATAGTTTGGTATTATAATTATTTAGCATATATTCTTATTAATTAAAATATATTATTTGAATAAACCATCATGGACAGCTCTGATTTTTTTTTTTGAAATGAGTTCTCTAAATAAATTATTTTAAAAAAACAATAAACCAAAAATTTACAATTCTATATACTCCCTCGTTCCTAAAAGATCTATGTTTTAGAATTTCACCGTTTAAATAAAATATATTAAAACTTAGCTATAAATACATAGTTTTTTGTAATTTTATATTTTCTATATTTTTAAACCAATAAGATTTTAAAATATGTAATTAGTGTTCTTGAACTTCACAATTTTTCATTATTAGTTGACAAAAATTACATTAAAAATATAAAATATGTATCTTTTTGAAATAAAAGTTTTCTCTAGAATATGGATTTTTTAGGAACGGAGGAGTACAACATATCTATCCCAAAATGATTTCCTATTATATTTGCATATATTATCATTAATATAAAGTTTCTCTTTGATAAAACTAGGGGTGGGCGTTCAGGTTCGGATCGGGTATTTCAGATTTTATGGTATTTCGGTATAGAGGTGTAGAATTCGTTCGAGTATTTTTGTACTTCGGGTCTAGTACGGATATTTTTAGTTCGGATTCGGTTTTTTCGGATCGGGTTCGGATATTTAGACCTTGAAAGAAAAAAAAATTAAAATTTCATTTTTCAAGTTTCTTGTATTTAAAAATAAAATTTTCACTTAGCTGTTTTTTTCTATTTTAATAGATTGACCGATTAATAGATTTGGACATAGCATTTTAAAATTAAAAAGACATTAATTTGGTTATTGTTTTTAAATTTCAGATGTAATTTTTGTTAATTATTGAAGCAAAAAACTTGACATGCATTTTAAATGAGTAACAAATCATTTCCTCTGTAAGTATATATATATATTATATGAACTTAAAATATGTGTACTATCAATATAAATATTTTAAATAAAATGAGAGATATAAACTAGAAATATAAGGTTAGTAATACATATGTTCGGTTATCTTCGGATATCCATTCGGATTCAAATATTACCCATTCGAGTTCGGATATCCAATGTCTTCTAATTTAATATCCGTTCGGGTATTTTGCTAATTCGGTTAGGGTTTTTAAGATCGGATTCAAGTACGGGTTCGGGTATCGGGTATCAGGTAAAATGCCCACTCCTAGATAAAACCATCATGGATGGACAGCTCTGAATTTTTGTTAAAGACTTCTGTAAATAAAATGTTTAAAAATAAACAATCAACCAAAAAATATATGTTTTTGAAAAGCTGTAAATTCAATCAATCAAATCAAATTTATTTGTTCTGGATAACATATGGGAGTTGAATTATATTTTGTAGAAAATTACTGGAAAAATACATCTCTAAGAACAAAATACTATTAGATAAAAAGTAATGCTATTAAAAGAAAACCATAATTGACTAACATCAAAAAGTCTTCAAACACAAGTAATCCTTCTGGAAAATTAAAAGAAACAAAAAAATCGAGTAATCATTCCCTTAAAATATGTGATTATTTATTCCCCCCGCCCCTCCTAAAAAAACGTTAAATACGTTTAATGAAGGAAAACAATACGCTAAATTATAAAGAATAATTTTAAATGTAACCGCTAAATAACGCCCCCTCTCTCTCCCCCACTTATTTTTGGCGGCACCAGACGCGGGAGACTCTCTCTCTCTCTCTCTCCCACTCTCCTCCTCCTCTCTCTTTCTCTCTCTTGTTTTTTTTTTCGCTAATAAAAACATTTCCGAAATCGAATACGAAGATTTAGCTCTCTCATCTGCTATATTCACTGCGATAACAAAGTCAATCAATCACTCGACCAAACCCATCTCCAAAGTTTCCATCTTTATTTATGCGTACGGACACAAGCTTCCTATCTCCGCCGCCGTCCTAATCGCCGCCGTGAAAATGGGTGAGCCCAGAGACAGTCTCGCTCTCTCTAATCTACTCATCTGCCACGAATCCGAGTCTTGTCTGAACGAACAACAGCAAGACGACGACGACGACGATGAGACCAAGATTGAGAGATCTGACGAGCAGAGGAAACCTCACTGTTTCGCAACGATCGGTGATGACGACGAGGATTACGTGGCGGAGCTAGCTCGCAAAGAGAATCGGCGGTTCGATGATGATGATGACAAACCCACCAAAACGACGTCGTCTCTAGACAGATTGATTGCAATCGATTGGATTCTCACTGTCCGTAGTCACACACTCTCATAAAAAGACAAAACCTTTACTCGTTTCCGATTACTAACAACTTCGATTTGATTTGATTTGATTATTTTTTCAGACAAGAACTAGATTTGGGTTCCAGCATCAGACAGCATACATTGCAATCTCGTACTTGGATCTGTTTCTACAAAAGAGATTCATCGGCGTAAGTTCGATTCGATTCGATCTTGAACGAGATGTTGTCTTAATCTGACAGAAGCTAAAAACTTTGTTTTTTTTTTGTTAGTTGCAGAAAGATGAATCGTGGGCGATTAGATTGTTATCAGTGGCGTCTTTGTCACTAGCTGCGAAGATGGAGGAACGTGTTGTTCCTGGACTATCACAGTACCCACAAGATCAAGACTTCGTTTTTAAGCCCGATGTGATTCGCAAAACCGAGCTTTTGATCTTATCGACATTGGACTGGAAGATGAGTTTGATCACTCCTTTTCATTACTTGAACTACTTTCTTGCTAAAATCTCTCCAGACCGTAACCAATCTGTTTCTAAAGAGCTTGTCTTGTTAAGATCCTCTGAATCTCTTCTCGCTCTTACCAAAGGTAGTTTTTTAAAATGACATCTTTTATCTTTAGATATTGCATTAAAAATAATGATTAAATTCATCTTATTTTTCTTCCTTTTTTGTGCGGATATTGTTAGAGATAAGTGTTACGGATTATCGACAGTTCGTTGTTGCTGCTGCTACTACATTGTTAGCTTCTTCTACTTCATCGGATATTAGATTGACGAGAGAAGAAATGGGTAACAAGTTTGGATCAGTCTCTTGGTGGACTTCTAATGAGAATGTATCATAACTCTCTTTCCTTTTTTTTTCTAATGGTTATTCGAGTATATGATCTTAAAAGATGATAATGTGTTGGTTTGGTTGCATTGTAGGACAATGTATATTCATGTTATCAGAGAATGCTAGAGATTGAAGAGAGGAAACATATGACACCGCCCGAACTAGCAGTTCCTGGACCGGTGGTTGGTTCGGGAAGTGGCGCTAAACGCCGTCTGTCTTTTGTTGATTCTGATCAGCCGTCTTCTTCTTCTCCTGATGCCAAGAGAATGCGTAGACTCTGAAGAGAGTTTTCTTTCTACTTGGAGTTTTTGGTTTATGAGTTATATTGGTATTTTTTGCAACATATTGCTTTGGTTTTAATATTCGATCATTTGATTATAGAGAAAAAAAAATGGTCTGAATACAATGGTTATTTCATCTTTTTTGAAGTAACTCATATAGAGGTGTTTATATATGAAGGTCTCTTGATGATTCATTTTTGGGGTGAAATTGTGAATATCAAAACATTAGGGGGTTCTATGAGAGAATCAAGGAAATATGAGAGTTTAGTGTAAATAATGAAAGAAACAGAAAGGGTGAATAGTTTTAGGCCAATAGCTGAACTGCCTGTGATTTGGTTTCATCAGTCTTTTCCTCTTATTTTTCATGTGATAGCAAATGATAAATGAAGAAACTCTTTTTAAGGTAAAGAAAAAATAATTTGTGATAAAAAAAACTTTCACAGAATATACAAAAACTTTGTGTCATTTCAATTAGTATCCAAACAAACAAATCACTAAATCCAAAATAAATCTATTTTTTACCAGTCTTACATGAAAATACTACTAATTAAATAAAAAACAGAGAAAATCCAATAACACTTTTATTTTTTTTATCAAATGAAAATCAGCCTATCACAATATTTTTTGAAAAATCTATTTATTGCCATTTTTTCCAAATTTTAGCATTTTAGAGACCAGCTACTTGTAGTGGAGGCACTTTGGATCAATAATGGTTGGGATCAATTTACACGGAATCTTTTATACTGAAAATTGCATGTGATGTTTTCAAGTTTTTGTACTCTATAGTCTCTACTCTACGCGCAAGTCAAAAGGATATGGTACATACAAGATCGTGTAAAAAGAAAACAATTAATGTTAAAATTTCTTAAATTGATTGCAGTTTGAAAAAAAAAATAAAGATATGTGTAAAAGACCAAAGACAGAAGAATCCAACGACTTTGTCGAAGTGAGAAACAACTGTCTCATACAAGTAGAGATCCAAAGCATGGTTTCAACTAATTAAAGCTTTGATTCCAACATGATTGTAAACTAATTAAAAACATTTCAGTACTTGTTAATATATATAAAATCAAAGTATGAAGCAGAAAGTGCTGACAGTATGTAGAAAATGTGTGTTTGGTTTAAGGCCATGCTCTAAGAGATCCGCAACAAGAAATCAAGAAGCTTAAAGAGTATATAGCTTCTTTTCACCAAGACCTAGTAAATGCTTCTAAGTTTTTTGTTGCTCTCCTTCATTGAATATATGTAGGTCCCTATTGCTATTTCTTCTTCACTTTTCTTATTATCATTGGGTTAAACCATTTTTTCTGTTGGTTTTGGTAGGACGTGTGATATTCCCGGGTACACAATTTAGTTACAACTCTCACATTGGTTAGGAGATGGATGAAAAGACTAGTAAGATTTAATGATCACAAACTAGCTAATATAGTAAATTTGATTTTCAGTCTAGATTTTAGTCGTTTATTTGGTGTACACTTTTAAAATTATTGATTGTATAGTGTTTTACCGGTATGGTATGTTCACCTACAGAACTATTTATAGAATTCAGGGGAAATGACTATAGAATACTAATTTTACTTCATTTATATAAACGATTGATAAACATTGAATGAAAATGATATTTTAGAAAAGAACAGTATCTCTTATTTTTAACAAATTCTGATATTGACAGCCTTTTAAATTGCTATATGGGAATCAGTTTTGAACGATGAGATAATGTCAGGAATAGAGGCTCCACAAAAGGCCACACAATGACTTCATTGACAGATTTTCTAAGTAACACATTACAGTCTGGCTAGCTAACAAATCTTGTACCTAAAAATTCAGTTTCTTATTTTAAACATTTCTTTCCTTCAGTGTCCTTTTCTTTGCATTTCTCATTCAAGTTAGATTTCAAAAAGAAACAAAGATAGTCATTTCAAAGAAACAGTGTGTTTTACAAAAATAGAGAAAACATAAATCAGTTGCTTGTCCTTAATAATGAAAAAAACAAGAGTTATTGCAAAAGGCAAAAACTTTGTCAAAAGACTTTCTGTTCTAAAATTTGAAGAAATTGTTCTAAGAGATGAGAAGAGAGCTCCTCTTTAAAGAGCACCTCTTTAAAAAGCGGTTTTCGCGCTAAATTTGATGGATGGATCAGACGGGAATCATCTTCAGTCCTGCAGCTATTGGCATACCCAAGAAACCTATGATGATGCTGAAGATCCATTGGACTATTGTGAGTGGTGTGGTGCTTGCAAATGTGCCCAAGAACTCAATGATTATGATCTGAAAGAAAACCGTTGCACCGATCACAACCACAAAGACATAATTGTCAAGTATTCCCTTGAAAACATCGATCTCTTCCATCTCTCGCGAGCTTATCTCATTAAACACCTGAACATTTCAGACCAAAGTCATGTCAAGACTCAATCAACAATGTATCTTTCTAGCTTGAAGATTACTGTTCTGTTTCTTTTACCTGACAGAAGACGAAACAGTTGAAGATAAGAGTGTTTAACATGAGAGTCGAGTCAGGACCATCAAGACCAAACATAGACTTCCCTTTGGCTTGGAGAAACCAAATGACTATGAACTGATACACAGACTGTCCTAGAATGTTCCTCCACATGGCGTTGGTGATGAAGTTTCCTCTCCTTCCAACGGGTAAGCGTTTCATCAGCTCGTTGTTCGGTGGCTCTGTAGCTAAAGCAAGAGCTCCAAGTGTGTCCATGATCATGTTCACCCATAGCAACTGAACAGCAGTTAAAGGAGCACTCCCTGGAGATTGTTATCAAGAGTTAATTAGTAAGTACAGATTCAAAATCATAATCATGTTCTTTACTCACCGGTCAAGCAAGCTGAAGAGAAGTTAACAATCAGTGCAACAACATTAACCGTGAGCTGAAACTGAACAAACTTTTGGATGTTTATGTAAACAGAACGTCCCCATTTAGCAACAGTGACGATTGTGCTGAAGTTATCGTCTAGAATGATGACATCAGCACTCTCTTTCGCCACCTGAAAGGTTATAAAGATTATAAACGTTTAGATTCCTTTAGCTCAAAAGTGACACTTGAAACAATTCTTATATACTCACTTCAGTTCCGGCGATTCCCATAGCTAATCCAATATCAGCTTCATGAAGTGCAGGCGCATCGTTGGTTCCATCTCCAGTCACAGCAACAACTTCATCAAACGTTGTCCTTAACTGCTTCACTAGTGTATGTTTATCCATTGGTGAAGAACGAGCCATCACCTGTATAAGGACACATTTAGTTCAGTAGGGTTTTTTGAAAAATAATTTGGTTTCCGGTTCGTTTTTCTATTTTTAAAGATAAAAAATAATTACCAAAAACAATCGAAATTAACTGAATTAACCGAACTAACCAAAATAACTAAATTTAATCGAAATTAACAAAATTTAACCGAAATAACCAAATTTAACCAAATAATACTGAATTCTAATAAAAATTGGTTATTTTCGGAAATAAAGTTAAAAACCAAAACTAACCGAAAATCAAACCGATTTCTTTTTCGGTGGGGATTATGGCTGAACGAATAAACCAAAACCGAAATACACAGAACCAAAATAACCGAATAAACCGAAACCGCATGCCTAAAGAAACAGAAGGTACCTGAATCTTTGGAATCAGTTCTAGCAACTCTTCTTGACTCTTCTCTCTGAACACTGGCCCTTCAATTGCTATACCATCATCAGTTAAGATCCCACATTCTCTTGCAATTGCCTTAGCCGTGTTAATGTTATCTCCAGTTACCATTCTCACAGTGATTCCAGCACGGCGACAAAGCTCAACAGACTCTTTTACACCAGCACGAACAGGATCTTTGATCCCAACGATCCCTACACAAGTAAACCCCGAAGCAGGGATTGCTTCATCCGGCGAAAACCCGTTCTCAAGATCCATATAAGCAAGGCAAAGCGTGCGGAGAGCTTCATTAGCAAACTCGTTGATGGTAACGTTCAGATACTTGATGGATTCTTCATCAAGCGGAACAACCTCACCGCTCGAGTTCACAACTTTATCACAAGCAGCAAGAACTATCTCTGAAGCTCCTTTGGTGTGAGCACGGAGACTTCCTCCCTCGGGGAGTTCGATCACAACTCCCATTCTCTTCTTTGTGGAGTTGAATGGCTCCACTTTGATTACTTTATAAGACTTCCTCTCTTCTTGGAACTTACCACCAAGAGACAGTCCAAGCTCCAAGATAGCTGTCTCTGTCGGCGTCCCCAAGATCTCGGTCTTGCCATGCTTGTTCACGACAACTTCGCCTCCGGTGTTGTTGAAAATGGACTGAATCAATAGCTTCAGAGCAGATTCAGGGATCTCTGACTGCAAGCTAGACCCTTTGTTTGCAACATCTTGCACGTTCATGCAAATGCATGACTTCACAACAGTCATGTGATTGGTTGTGAGCGTACCTGCAGGGCCGAATCTGAGAATTTAGAGACTACAAACATTTTTAACAACTTTTATAATAATTTTTTTTTCCATAATTTATTTGTTAAACAATTTTAAGAAGGGCAAATCTCCAAAATAGCAGATTTCTAAGTTTATATCACAAAAATAGCACTCAAAACTAAAATGACAAAAATAACATTTTATCTTTTGAAAAATTTAAATTTTTTTATTTTTCAAAATTTGAAATCTTATCCCCAAAACCTCACTTTTCAACTCTAAACCCTAAAACCTAAACTCTAAACCCTAAATTCTAAACCCTAAACCCCACCCCTTGAGTGTTATTTTTGTGACTTTTGGCCTTGAGTGCTAGTTTGGGAACAAAAACTTGATTTAGTGCTATTTTGGTCTTTTTCTCTTTTAAGAACTTTTATAATTTTTTTTCTTCATAAAAAACCGATAAAAAAATTTGGAAATCAAAACTAATGTTTCATTGGGCTTGGCCCAAATCCGGCGATAGGGTACCTGTCTTGTCGCTGCAGATGGTAGTTGCGGATCCCATAGTCTCACAAGCTGCTAAGTGCCTGACAAGAGCCTTATCATTCATCATTTTCTTCATGGCAAAGGCGAGACTAAGCGTGACAGCCAAAGGCAAGCCTTCAGGAACAGCAACCACAACGATGGTCACAGCGATAGCAAAGTACTCAAGAAGCTCCAAGGCTTCATCACCAGACCATATCCAGTGAGTCCCCGTGGAGAGCTTCCTCATGAACATCCCTTGCACCAAAACCGCGAAAGTCACCACAGCGAAGAAGAGACCTATTTTGCCAATGATGGTAGCAACTCCGTTGAGCTTCACCTGCAGCGGGGTTTCGTCGTCCCCTCCTTCGGTGAGAGTGGCCATCAGCTTCCCCCACTGAGTCCTCATCCCGACTGTTGTGATAAGCATCTTACAAGACCCGTCTTGCACTTTGGTCCCGGATAAAAGGAAAGGGTTCTGCGCGTTCACCATCACAGGCTCGCTCTCACCGGTCAAACTAGACTCGTCTATCACCACGGAGAAGCCAGAGAGGAAGAGTCCATCAGCTGGGACTTGATCACCAATGGCTAAATGAACAATGTCGCCAGGAAGCAAGTCGTAGATGGACAGCTTCTGTCTGAACCCACTCCTAGTCACCTGAACAGTGATCTTCTTCTTCTCCTTGTCCAAATCCCTAAACTGCAAGGACTGGCGATAATCACTAGTGGCGGTCACAAACACAACCAAGAGAATACTCGCCACGATGCCGAGACCATCGTGGGACCCTTTAGGCCACCCTTCGGTAGCTATCCCAACGATCAAAGACACGAACGCGCAGACGCCGAGGATCATGAGCGTCATGTCTTGAAGGGCTTCCCATACGAACACCCAGAAGCTTTTGAGCTCGCTCTCCGCGAACTTGTTGATGCCGAAAAGGTCTTGCCTTTGGGACAAGTGAGCAGCGTCTGTGGAGAGTCCTTCCGTGGGAGATGCCTTGAGCTTGCCTGCGAGACCGTCCACTCCACCGTGGAACTTCAGCTTCTTCACGTCGTGGCTTTCGACTATTGAGCCTAGCTCGTCGGCGCAGATGTCAAATCCTGCGGCTTTGACTTCTTCGGGGACGGTGTAGTCGCTTGGAGCCACACCTACAATGCCATTACAAGTGGATTCATTTCAACTTTCAAAGACAAACAATAATTAAACATAATAAAAGCGGTAAACTTTGATATACAAACAATAATTTGAAGAAAGAAAAACTATAACAAAAGCTGTGAACTTTGACACAAACTATAATTTAAAAAAACAACTATAATAAAAGCTGTAAATTTATAACAAAAGCTGTAACCTTTGCCACAAACTATAATTTAAAAATAAAAAACTATAATAAAAGCTGTAAATTTTTTATACAAACTATAATGTAAAAAAACTACAAAAGTTGTAAACTTTGACACAAACTATAATTAACAAAAAAAACTATAATAAAAGAGGTAAATTTTTATACAAACTAGAATTTAAAAAAACTACAAAAGTTGTAAACTTTGACACAAACCATAATTAAAAAAATAACATATATATATATATAACAAAAGCTGTAAACTTTTATACAAACTAGTATAATTAAAAAAAACTACAAAAGTTGTAAACTTTGACATTATTTAGAAGCTCACCAGAGATGAATTGGAAGGCAGCTTTTGAGACGAGAACTGCGATCCGTAATTTCTCCTATAAATAGAAAGTTTTTTTTTTTAAAGATCCTTAATCTCAAAAAGGAAATAAGAAGAAGAGGAGAGGGGAACCTGGTTGGTGCGGCGCATGGCAGCCGCTTCATAACGTTTGGAGAGATTAGCGGTGAAGCGAAAACGGCGTTTGGGATTCTTGACGACGCCGCAGAGATTGCGCCATTTCTCGAGAGCTTCCTCAGAGGAATGCTTCGCCTTCACATCGAAGTTTTGGTTTAGGTAACTCTCCATCTTCCTCCTCTCTCTCTCTCTACAATCTTCTTCTTCTTCTTTGTTCCTCCTCCAGCTTCTCTGTTTTGAAGGCTCTGTTTTCAAAGGGAATCAATGTTTCTGCTTATTTCGTGGGGAGAGAACACACAAAGTTTAATTTTGTGGGTGAGGAAGAAAAGTCGGAAGCTTTTTTAAATGGAGGAAAGGGAAAGTTGTGAGCTTTTTGTGTGTTATTGATTTTGACCGAGTCATTGAGTGCAATTTTATTCATTTTGGGGGGGGCCGAAGCTGAGTTGACTCGTTTTAATTCGTGTCCCCAACCAAAGTTAGGTGTGGTGTCTCATTTAATTAAAAAAAAACATTCCATTATTTTAAAATATTAATAACATGCACTAGAACGCATTTAATGACGAATCGTTAGATAATGCTTGAAACATTCATGCAGGGCATGAAGAGTACACGACGCATGTTAAATTATTTTCGGACATGCTGAAGATTATGATTGTCTTTTTTTAATTCCCAAATTTTGTCAATGGAGCTTAAAATTATTATAATTGGTTTTATTTTCTTTTTAATATTATACAGTATGAAAAGTCCAATAACAGTTTGTGGATTAATATTAGTGGATTTCAATAGTTTAATCACCAAATTAAATGATTAACAAATTAATATTACATGTCATGTTAGAAAAAAGAAGATCATATTACATGTAAGCATTAATTGTATCATACTTCTTGTTTGGCATCTAACTTTGATTTTGACCAGATTACATGACAATGTAGGACAAAAGTGTTGGGTGAATTTGACAATTAAAAAAAGGAGAGGTGGGTTAGGTAAAGAATGAGAAATTGGAGGATCGTTGACCGAGACTATTGGGAAAACTCGCCACTTCGGAGCGACTGAGACGCCACGTTCCGACCAATTTCATTGGTTCTTTTTGGACCAAAAAACATTCAAGTGGTCCCAGTTGAAATGCAAAAATATTTGAGATTCCTTTTCAAATTCAATTATGGATTTCCCTCAAAGACTCGAATTTTTTTTTTCTTACGGTCAGCGGATATAGGCTATTTATGGGCCTTCAAAGGAGCCTTCCAAATTAAGACCTTTGCGATATGTAAATGGACTTTCTTACTGAATAATTGACGAATTTTGTTATTATATGCCAGAGGCTTTTGAACTTGACGGTGTCTTTCTTTTTATGGACATCGAGATTGTCCTCACACGGCTTAGTTACTTATTGGGCTTTAAGACCTTACATTTTATGGGCTATACAGTACATATTTGCTTCTGTACGTCATATTTTTACCAGTTAGCGATCTATTAATTTTGTAAATTTTAAGATAAATATTTCTTTTACACTAACCAAGCTCAATACCTAATCTGAAAAGATATCGCAAACGGCAGTATGGATTTTATTTACGGTACGAAATTTGTTTACCTAAAAGTCATTTTTCACTTTTATGTGATTGATAGGATACCTAAAGGTTTCTTTGTCTATGGCTGATTGGAAGATAATCAAATAGTTAAACAAATTATTCGTCTCATTGCACCCCAAAAGCATGGATTCAAACCCATCATATCCCCCAACCAAAAGAAGAAAATTTCACGGATTCGAGAATATGGAGCTAAGCCATCCTAAAAAGCATATATATGTGCATTAATTAAGTCATTTAACCATAATATGTTTTTGTCCAAAAGTAATATATACTTTATCTTAGAGCATCTCCAACCCATAGTTATTTTCATCTCTATAATAGCATTTAGAGGTGAAAATAACAATGGGTTGGAGATGCTCTTAGCTAAGCAAATATGCATAAGAAAGTGCATAGATCTGGTTACTGCGTTGGTAAACAGAATTATGGTTTGTATAATTATGCATTGTTGCCATGTTGTTGGTTGTGTCATGCATAAACTCACAGCAAATGTAGATACACTGGCGCATAACGATTATATATAGACTATTTATATGAATAAATTGAATCTTTGGAGAAAATGAAGATGGGACTTTTCCTAGAATGCAAGAAGAGATTTCGAGAAATGATATAGGAAACCGAATTGCAAAACTCGATAGGTTGCGAAGAAAGGGACAAAGATGCAGAGCGTGGGGTTCCTTCTAATAATTGTAGAAGAAATTCAAGATCACATGATCTACGATAGAGAGTGATGACTCGTGATAGGTATATCTACGACATTGTGTGTAGCCTAGGCAATCATCTATTTTTGTACATTTATAGTATATTTGATCGCTTTATTCATAAATTGGTCTAGAATTTTAACAAGACGACATGGCGTTTGTTTCTGAATTAGTCAGAAGATTTGACATAGAAAATATGTGAGAGTTTTGACCCCAAGAAAAACAAAGTAGATGGGTGAATATTTTTTGTTTTGATAAAATTTACGAGAGAGTTACTTAGAGCATCTGCAATGGAAGTCTTTAAGGAAGAATCCAGTGGACTCTTCCAAAAGTTAAGGATTTAATATTTAAAATCTCTAAATAAGGACTCTTTCTTAGTGAATCCTTGCACTATTTGCGGGTCTCCACGATATGTGCCGATCCGCGATTGGTTGATATTTTTTAACTGAAAAAGAAAAAAAAATATTACTTAAAAAATCAAAATACATTTTTTCTAAGGACTCCTCTTTGAGTTACACCATTGCGGGTGCTCTCAGACTCGCGCTAGGCGATCAGGTGCACAAGAATTAAGAAAATTTTAAAAGATAAAATTATTAAATAATATAAATTAAATATAAATTAACTAATCATAAATAAGGTAGTAAAAAGTTATTGGTTAACTAATTTTCAATAAAATTAAAATACTTTAAAAGTATCAAAACATCTTATATTTTGAAACATCAAAACTTTTCCAAAACATTTTATATTGTAGAACAGAGGGAGTATATAATAATACTAGATTTATTTGATAATATACGGACAAATATCAGCATTTCGCGAGTATGCATATCACTTAGCTACGTGGTTTCATTAACCAAAGAAAATTGCCAAAACGGAATAAAAAAAACAACATAGTTGTCCCTATGGTATAAAACCATATTTGGCCATTTATTCTTCATTTTACCCTTTCCATTTCTGAAATTTAATGAAATAAATAGTTTTATGAATCCAAAAAACTATTTAAAATATAAACAATTAATAAAACACCTATATACACAAACACATATGTTTTTTAGTTAAACACTTGATAAATAAAATTTTAAAATTACGTTCCACTAAAAGTAGAATTCGTCTTCTACGGAAAATGGGTTAGTAGAAAACAAATTTCAGAATAAACAAGTCTATCTATCTTTTTTAGAAGAAAAAATCTAAAAATGATTAAAATTCTAAATATGGAGAATGCGAATTCTAGTAATTGTAAAGATCACTACTTTACTTTTGAATGCAGTTTATACTTTTACGAAGTATTCTAAAATTTTGGGTATGCGAAATCTAAACTTAACACGAAGGTCTACAAAAAGTAGAAATTGTATTCAGAATTTTTGTCATAGTTCTACACAGTGTAGAAGGTGCCTTCTACGTATAAAAAACCAATTTTTCAAAAAATTAAGGAAATTTCAGTTAAAAAATATTCTAATATCCTAAAACGTGTCCTAGGCGATTTTCTTTGTCAAAATATAAAAAAAACGATTTTGGCTTTTTTTTCTTCATCAATCTATGATTTCTCCATAGTTTTTCTTATGATTTACAAAAAACTATTGTTCTATGATGCATATCTATACAATATGTGGTGTTTGGGAATTTAGTGTAAGCACATGATGAGTTTTTTTGGCTGACGATAAAGGGGATAGGCTACTTTATTGGAATCAAGTTTTACCTTAGAGGATTTTAACAGAATAGTTTTGGAGGATTTTAGAAACCAAATGCAATTAGGTTACAGGATATTTTTGATCTGTGTCGTATGTTCTTTTTTTTTTAAATTGTTTTTACATTTTTTTCCTTTCTAAAACACTATGGGATTACCTTATTTTTTTTTATCTTTTTCCATTAAACTTTTTAAAAATGGTTTTAATTTATGTTTAATTTGATTAAGGAAAGGTTAGTTTTGGGATTATGAAAAATATTATACTATAGAGACAATTTAGTGATAGTTTTATACCATATGGACAACTATGTTGTTTTTTTGATCCGTTTTGGCAAATTTCCCTAAAAACTTGTGATATCATGATTTATTTTTTATATGATTCCTTCAGTTCATAGTGGTGTGTGTCAATCAGATGATACAAATTTACTGTGAAACCTTTGGGATTCCAAACTACTCCATTGTTCCACAAATATAGGCTTTTTAATATTTTTACACATAATAAAAAAAACACATTAAATTACTGTAGAACCTAAAATCTACACTAAGTATTTGATAGTGATTGGGGTTTGATCTAGGGAAGACAAATGATGTAGGCAACGATCTTTAGAATACAACGATGTTAAACAGTTTTCAGTAGGCAAAAATTGACATTATTGATGAATAAGATCGAATCCAATGAGTTGAACTAGATCGAGTGATACAAATGAGACCCGTAAAGAAAGAGTCTAAGATCGGGAGGAAAACAAGGTCGATATTAGTGTGTAGCTCTCTCTAGGGTTTTCAACGTGTCCTTCTTCATGTACCTTCTCCTTTCTTTATAGTGAGTCGAATTCGTGATCTCCGTAGCTGCTCCGCGACCTCTGTAACTGCTCAGCGGTCTTCGTAACTGCTCCGCGATCTCTGGGGCCTCGACTTCTTAGCTTCTGAGCTCGATTGCTTGCTACGGGCTTTGGTTCCTTACGGCCCATCACTTTGATCGGGGCCTATTAACGTATTGACATGAATTGAGTCCAATAATTACCATAATAAATGTAATATATAATTTTCAATTTTCAATCAATTTTTTTTTTAAGTTTACAATTTTTTCATAGAAAACATAAAAAAAATATATCTTTGTGAAACAATTTTTTTTCTAAAAAAATCAATTTTTGTGAAACGGAGGGAGTAAAATTTAACAAGTGGCATGAGTTTGGGGTCAATAAGATGCTTTGGTCGAGACGAACTAGAAAACCATGATGAGCCTATTGCATTAAGTGCTGTTGGTTAATTAGAGGTTCGCATATGCATAAACCAATAGACATATGTATAAACTGAACTAAGACATATATCTAATAAATGGTGTAGAGAATACAAAATCCTCAGGTGGGAAATTCAAACAGAGGACATCGAAAGGTATATATAGACTCTATACAAAAATGGTAGTATGACTTAGTGGATAGTGTTTTTAGTTAGAGCAATAGGATTGAAGTAGAACAAAAACAAAGAAGCATGCCCTAGATTCCTGAGAATAATTATACATTGTTGTTTATATAAGGGAATGGAATATGACACATAGATTTGTTTATTTTTACGGTTTAATGTAAAAAACAAGATAAAAATATGAGAAAATCAAATATAGTAAATGAAGAAGAAGAGAAAAGGGGAAATGGTTGCAGAGAATGGAGAGATGTTAGGAGGCAAAGCAAATGGGGAGCTTTGATGATGTTGATGCACGCCGTCAGCTTTTCTTCACGCCTGCTCCCACTCACTCACACCTATAAACATTCTCTCTCTCTCTTTCCTCTCCTCTCTGTTTTATAAATGATATTCACACATGTCTCTATGTTAATGCTATAACATGTGTTTATGTACCAAGATATCTTATAGTTATTATACAAAATGTTATGAGCCCCTCAAACAATATTTCAAATGGTCGTTATTTACTTGTTATATCTTTTGAAAACTGTTATACTTGATGTAAATTCGTTCTGTGGATTGATGTCAAGAACTCAGAACGTTCTTAGAAATATATATATATATATTCTAAGACTACAATAGTACTAGCGAGTATGTAGATATAACATAACAGAAGAGTATTGAAATATTGATATCGCATTACATATTGTTGACAGGCTGTTATCATTAGTCGCCGATTGTCTAAATTTTTTTTTTTTTTTAAATTGGGTGATTGGTTGGATTTGATATTATAACTAGGAGTCAATGAGACTTTTATTTTCAACTTTTTTTGGCCTGCTGATTTAAAATGTATCAAGAGTATTCTTTTTTTTTAACAACACTTAGGATGGTACTTGAACAACTTTGGTTTCATGTATTTGGCCTATTTATAAACAAACAGCGTATTATATACGGCTTTTTGGAGGAAAACTTCACCATGTAATTAATATAACTGTGTATCATTCATGTCGTTTTCAATTATCTAGGTGTCCAGAATCACATATTCATGTACATATATGTGAGTTATGAACGATCCACGCAATTACAGTATTGCATGAGAGACAAACAGATAGATGTGCTAAAAATGTAGAAGAAGAAATAAAAGGGAAGGTTACTTGGGTGGATCGATGTGAAAAGGAAAAAGCAAAACCCACTAAGCCATTACATGATATCGACCTTCTTATCTTTTTCTTCTTTACTTCGTAACTTTTTTTAAATCACATTTTCTTTCGTCGGTACCTTTTCTAATTAATTAAATCTCCAAACTATCTAAATAATCCATTTCCCTGAAAATAAAGGATTTATATAAGCTATACTTACATAAATTGTGAGCAGATTGTAGGGAAGTGGCAAATCCCCACTAAAAATAACTACAGATTTTTTGTAAAAATACAAAACTAGTAGGATCATTATGTCCAGAATCGAGAATGTTAATAAGAACAAAAACAAAAACAATAACATTCTTGATTAGCCAAAAGGAGAAAACGAATGAAAAATTGAGGGATAATGGAACTGTTTGACTAAGGCCAATAAGAATTGGATAACTCCAGTGGGCAATTGTTTTAAAATAACCAGTCTCTTCTCTCTCTAAGTATGTTACAGTGAAAAACAAAATTATGTTTTCACTAAACCCAATTAAGTTCAAACATTCTATTAAGTCCAAAGAATAAACATGGGACAACAATTCGATGCAGAAATATCATCTTTTCATGCTCCTTTTTCTCTTTAAATTTACTAATTATAAAACTCACAAAACCAACAAACCCACTCTCTACAACTCATCTTCTTCAAAGATTCACCCACTCCCACCGAGGAAAAAAGAAGAAAAAATATATATATACGTGCACCAAACAACACATGATGCTGATGCAATATACACAACAAAGTATTAAATCTTAGATATTGTGGGTCTCCCATCTCTCTTCTCTGTCCTCTATTCATTTTCTTATTCCATATTAAAGAAAAAAGATGGATACTCTCTTTAGACTAGTCAGTCTCCAACAACAACAACAATCCGATAGTATCATTACAAATCAGTCTTCGTTAAGCAGAACCTCTACCACCACTACTGGCTCTCCACAAACTGCTTATCACTACAACCACAACAACTTCCCAACAAACGACGTCGTCGAAGAATGCTTCAACTTTTTCATGGATGAAGAAGACCTTTCCTCTTCTTCCTCTCATCACAACCATCACCACACCAATCCTACTAGCTACTACTCACCTTTCACTACTCCCACCCAATACCATCCCGCCACTTCATCAACCCCTCCCTCCACCGCCGCCGCAGCCTTGGCGTCGCCGTACTCCTCCTCAGGCCACCACAATGACCCTTCCGCTTTCTCCATCCCTCAGACTCCTCCTTCCTTCGACTTCTCATCCAATGCCAAGTGGGCTGACTCCATCCTCCTCGAAGCCGCACGTGCCTTCTCCGACAAAGACACCACACGTGCGCAACAAATCCTCTGGACGCTCAACGAGCTCTCTTCTCCCTACGGAGACACCGAGCAGAAACTCGCTTATTACTTCCTCCAAGCTCTCTTCAACCGCATGACCGGTTCAGGCGAGCGTTGCTACCGAACCATGGTAACCGCAGCAGCCACAGAGAAGACTTGCTCCTTCGAGTCAACGCGGAAGACGGTCCTCAAGTTCCAAGAAGTTAGCCCGTGGGCTACGTTTGGACACGTGGCGGCAAACGGAGCTATCTTGGAAGCAGTTGACGGAGAAGCAAAGATCCACATCGTTGACATAAGCTCCACGTTTTGCACTCAATGGCCGACGCTTCTAGAAGCTTTAGCCACGAGATCAGACGACACGCCACACCTGAGACTAACCACGGTCGTGGTCGCTAATAAACACGTCAATGATCAAACAGCAACGCATCGGATGATGAAAGAGATAGGAAGCCGCATGGAGAAGTTCGCTAGGCTCATGGGAGTTCCTTTTAAATTCAACATTATTCATCACGTGGGAGATTTATCCGAGTTCGATCTCAACGAGCTCGATGTTAAAGCGGACGAGGTCTTGGCCGTCAACTGCGTATGCGCCATGCATGGGATCACGCCACGTGGAAACCCTAGAGACGCTGTGATATCGAACTTTCGAAGGTTGAGGCCTAGGATCGTGACCATAGTGGAAGAAGAAGCTGATCTTGTCGGAGACGAAGAACAAGGGTTTGATGATGAGTTCTTGAGATCTTTTGGAGAATGTTTACGTTGGTTTAGGGTTTGTTTCGAGTCGTTGGAAGAGAGTTTCCCGAGGACGAGCAACGAGAGGTTGATGCTCGAGCGTGTGGCGGGACGTGCTATCGTCGACTTGGTGGCTTGTGAGCATTCGGATTCGACGGAGAGGAGGGAGACGGCTAGGAAGTGGTCGAGGAGGATGAGGAACGGAGGGTTTGGGGCGGTGGGGTATAGTGATGAGGTGGCCGATGACGTCAGAGCATTGTTGAGGAGGTATAAAGAAGGTGTTTGGTCGATGGTGCCGTGCTCTGATGCCACCGGAATATTCCTTTGCTGGAGAGATCAGCCGGTGGTTTGGGCCAGTGCGTGGCGGCCAACGTAAAAGGGTTGGTCTTTTCTAGTATTTTCACGCGCGCGTTTGCTGGTCGAGATGGTTTCACACGTATGGTTTGATAATGGGGTTTTGGGATGAAGAGTTACTATATGATGATAATGAGTTCATAATTTGAAATTTGCTTTTGAATAGGACTAATTAAATCATAATATTGAGGAGGCGATTGTCAAGGTTCATAAATTCGTGATATTTTATTTTGTTTTTAATATTTTTTCTTTTAAATGTTGTGATTAGTTTGATTCATGCGAAAGAATAGGGTTCTATTTTCCTTTATAATGGAGTTTTTATTTTCCATACACAAGAAGTTATCGTGATTAATTTTTTTTTTAAACTAAGTGAGCGTTTGATATGAGTTCGTTACTGTTACATTGGAATCAATTAACTGGAATTCATAATTGATAAAAATATAAAAGACTAAAATTGGCAGCTTTTCAGATTCAATTAGAAGTTATACGAATTGAGGTATATAGTTATTCCATGTTTCTAATACATAAAAGCTTTGTTGCTTTCTTGTATACATATATAGAATCTCAGGACAGCTAGTTTCGCTGAGGAGGAATCTCTTCTTTGGAATATCGAGAATGCAGCTCTATGGTGGCCTGCACGCTTCTAAAAATGGATTAACATATTTTTGATCATTTATAAACGTAACATAAACAAAGTTAGAACATTGTGGTTTCGATGGCATCTAATTTGAAACATTAGTCACTTTATAATATTAGTGGCAACTGTACCGGCTAAAATATATACATGCAATGCAGTGAATACTGCACCATAGTATTTCAATGTTTTAAGTGTTTTTTACAGTTCTTACGGTTCACATTCTGAGGCATGGTATGTATACCAAATAAACAAAAGAAAATCAACGTTTCTTACACGACGATTAATCACTCACCAAATGATAGTTTATTCACTTGTCGCTCTTGTGGAGTGTATACCATTTATTTCTATTGGCTTTTTAATAATGCATCTTTCAACTTTTGCTTTATAAAAAGATAAAGGGACCAGTCTTTTATTTGATACACATAATACATCTATACATATATTATGTCTTCAGTGGATTACACATGCATATACCTAAATGTTTCATGGCCCCCCTTACCCATCATGTTTTTATTTAGAAACAGCCCATAAAAAGTAAATAGTTGAAATAGTTATAATCCATTGATATACCATCATTTACATATATAGTTCTTTGAATTTGAGAAAGAAAATAAATTATGAAAAAGTAGTGGGAACTGCTTTTGAGATATGTGGCTAGTTTCACTACAGCTCTCTTTCTCCCTGCATCTTTTGATGTGGCTTTTGCCTCCCCCATGTTAATATTGGTAGATCTTTTAGCTTCGCTTTTTAAGCTAATCTTTTTTCAAAAACCTAGCTTCTTTTGGTCTGTTTTCGTGTTTATAAAGTCATGCAGAAAGCAAATCAATACAATAAAAATCTACCAGTTGGCCCAATTTTGCTTTAACTAGAATCAAAACCTTGTTGGGTCCCTTTATATATATACCACGACTTGACCATAACACACATCTAACTAGAAAATGCCTAAATTCATAGGGAATATCTCAATTAATTCCATGATGTAAAAGGTTATAAAAATTTATAGGGTTCTTTTAAACACAATTCATAATAAATCAGCCTATTGTAAAAATTAAAAGCTTTATTTAGGTATAGAGAAATGAAAGGAAATAACACATTTGTATTATATAACTAAGAGGAATGAGCTTTGGTAAAATCATATAAAGAAGTAGGTTTATAATCTTTTGTGAAAAAATGATTTTACTAAAATATACAGTCTCAGGCTTCTTGAAACCATCATACTTATCTTTAAAGTTTGTACAATATTTCTTCTCTTCTTTGTAGATCTGCAAGAGTTTTCTTCTCACTTCATAATCATAACTAGATTTTGATCCGCGCAGGCGCGCGGGTGTATATTTTGAAAAATATGTTAATATTTGTTTTTCATGTAATTATTAGGATTTGGATGAATCCGAGGAACATAACCGATACCGATCCAAAGATATAGTACCAAACCCAAACATAAATTGATTAAATATTCTAATTATTCAAAATTTTGTTATTTAGAGAACCGAATCTGATCCGAACCGAAGTATTTGGGTATCCGAATTTATCTAAAAATAAATTTATATACTTATATATATTAATTATTTTTAGATTTAACGTATATAAAACATCAAAAATGATACTTTTAAATTGGTTTAAATACTTGAAAATATATATAGATAGTCAAAAGTAAATATCTGAAATAGTTAAAGTATACTCAAATCACCAAAATACTTAAAATAATTATTGATTTCGTATCCAAAATTTTAAATCAAGCCAATTGATATGTTAAGCTTAAGTATTATGACATATGTTATTCAAATTTATACGTAATATATTATTTTATTTATACATTTTGAGAAATTTAAAATATATAATGATTTAAGACTTTAAAAATAATTTAAATTAGTTATCCAAACCCAAACCAAACCCGCAAAGATACAAATCGAACTCAAACCAAAATTTAGAAACATTCTAATAAGGCTGAAATCTTTGATCCCGAAAACCCAAAATACAAACCGATCAGAACTAAACTCGTATGGGTATCCAAAAGCCCATCCCTAGTCATTATTATATATCGTATTTTATCATCATATAATTAATCATATTTTATATGTACCATCATATAAGTAATCATATAATTAATAGTATTTTATACATACCATCATATAAATAATTACATATATTATATTTTTAAAACTTAATATGAAATATGAAAACCATAATTTGAGTTGGTATTTCAAATTGGGCTTTGTATTATATTTTTCTTATATATATTGACAATATTTTTTTATAATGGTTATTGAAAAATAGTTTAGTAAAAATCCATTTTTGAATATATGTATATTTTTGAATCAATTTTTGATATAAATCAAATTTGAATTATTATTTTGATTTGAAATATGTATATAAAGTTTAAATTTTGTTTTATGGTTAGTTTAGAAAAAAAAATTTTAGGGAATTAGATTGACCCATATTGGTATATTTTAAAAGTAGCCTAGATAACTTTCAATTTTTAAAAAAAACATAAGCCCATTACTTTTTTTCTTAATACTACTATCCTTGTTTTCAAACAAAAATATTTTTTTTTAAAAGACTGCAATCCATGTTTCCAAACACTCCAAATTTTTAAAAGTCCTATTCAAGTCTCCAAACACTCCAATTTTGTACTTGAGTTTTAATAAGATAGATTAATGAAATAGGTTTTTCCAGTTCTTTCAAATGGGTTCGGTTTGCTCTGGGGCATCCCCTTTTATATTCGCTGACGTTGATTTCTCAATGGGCCTCGTTAAATGGGCCACACGCAGCCCACACGATTTTAACGAACAAATGAAATGAAATGAAATCAAAACGGACGGAGAGAAAACCCTAGCACCGGCCACAATGCGATCTCCGATCTCCGGGCTCTTCTCGAGATCCATCAGCTTCCTCCACCGCACCTCCGCCACTCGCCACCTATGCGCCGTCTCTTCCCCTGAAGCTAGAACGAAGAACCTCGAGCGAATCGCCGACGACTTGCTAAACCTCAACAGAATCGAGCTCTACGACTACTCAGTCCTCTTCAGCCACAAACTCGGCCTCAACCGCTACGGTTCCGCCGTTTCCTCCCCCGCCGGAGACCTCCCCGACGCATCCGCCTCCGCCGAGACCAAAACCGCCGAGAAAACGGCTTTCGATGTGAAGCTTGACAAGTTCGATTCCGCTTCCAAGATTAAAGTCATCAAGGAGATAAGAGCGTTCACGGAGCTGGGGTTGAAAGAAGCTAAGGATCTCGTTGAGAAAGCTCCGGTTGTAGTGAAGACAGGTGTCACCAAGGAAGAAGCTGAGAAGATCATGGAGAAGCTTAAAGCCGTTGGTGCCACTGTTGCTTTGGAATAATAGAAATAAAAGTTTGTTTATTTTTTAAAAAATAATTTACAATAATGAATGATGCTCCTCTCTTGTTATATTGAGATGCCACTCTTATCAGGTAGTAGCCTCTTCATGTAGTACTTTGATTTTCTAGAGAGGTTGATTCTTTGCCTTCTGGTCTCTGGTATGACCTCGATTGCGCATTCTTGGAACCCGCGTCTCACGAACCAGTCTGCTGTTCGCGTTGTGAGGAGAAACAGCGTGTCTAACCCGAGAGAGGATGCTTTCTTCTCTATGTAATCTACAGTAAACAGATTGTTGCGTGTGTGTCATTGATATTTTACTTTGAGTTTGGTTTGGTTTGGTTTACTTTACCTAGTAGTTTATCGCCTTGGCCTTGACCGCGGCAGTCTGATGCAACCGCGATGGCTGCAACTTCTCCGCATTTGTCTTGGAAGAATGGGAACAGAGCCGCACAAGCGATGATTTGACCTTCCCTTTCGACAACCACGAATGAGTCCAAAGCTTGGAGTAGCTGCACTCAGAGATTTAAGTCTTTAACGGGGGATTGTTTATACAAATGAGGTGTGGGAAGAAGATAGGGAAGGCTTTTAAGACCTCCTCATCGGTTCTGCGGACCAAGATCCCACCTTCCTCCAAAGGTTTGATGATACGTCTGATTCCTGCAAGATCATCCACTTTGGCATCTCGTGTTCCTTCGTATACATCACTGTATGCAATGTGCGGAACAGTCAGTATAGCATTGTAAGAACGATAACACCAATCCGAACAGATGAGTATTACCTAGCAACCATAGTCCCCATTCCATCTCTTTTGAAAAGTTCCAACAATAGAACTCCAGTTATAGTACCATCTAACAAGTGAACTCTTTTGACTCCACCCTTCAAGAAAAAGCAAAACAAAATGTTTCAGTTCAAATGGGTAAGATGAAGACCAAGGCCCTCATAAAAACTCACCCTGCAGACAAAAGCAGCAGCAGCCAGTTCGGAAAGATAACCGTTTTGGCGGCTTAGTCTCTCCTCACCACCGATAGCAAAACCTTGCTCACCAGACCCTAACCCACTCCCAATGTCAAACCCAACACCGTTCTGAAAGATGGGAGTGTGGTTCCCGTTTCCCCAAAACGCTGCTCTCCCGTTACCAGGAGGTTCTTGATAAGCCATGCTTCCATCACCAACAGCCTTTACATAGTTAGCAGCAATGTCGCTTTGTTGCGCCCGTTTCCTCACCAACATATCTGCTTCTTGGAGTGTCAAGAAACGAATCAGATGTCCGCTCTCGTCAAGAATTGGACCGTCCATTATGCAAATAAGCTTATCTGCTCCTATAGCTAATGCACAAGCTGTAGCTACTTCATAGGTACTGCACAAGTAAAGATGTGTGTCATTTATGAAAACATTTCTAGAAAGTAGAGAGAGAGCATACTTGCAGTTTAAGACTTCTCCGGAGCTAGAGTGACCCAAGTTCCTCAACAAGACTACAGAACCACCGTCAAGCCTCTCACAAATCCGGTCTACATCTATCTTCTTCACTTCACCAGTCGCTCCAAAATCAACACCATCAACAACGCCTCTCCTCTGCACCATCATCAACAAACCAGTGATGAGACTCAAGGAGTCGTATCATATGAGCATATCAAGAAAGTTAAACTCACTTTTGCTGCGAAGAAGTTGCCGGTATCAACCCTGACACCAATATCATGCAAACGACTACTATCACCATGCCTACGGATATTGCAAATGGAAGGTCCAGGAGATAGTTTAGCCTCAAGCATCACTGAGATAGCTCCCGCAGCTTCCGTGGCAGCAACGATGCTGCGTCGGTTACTCTATAACGTCCCACATATGTAGCCTCGCGTCCTGCAACACTCAATACACATCAAGAATCGAACATCCCTAAGCCACTACTAGAGGCAATGTTTTATTCATTTCTGACCTCTTTCAGACAGGAGCTGGTCGATTTGCACTTGTGTTCCTGGAACTAGAACGAATCTTATCCCAAGATGATGAAGAAACGCTATGTCCTGAACCAAAATCATATTAATTAAATAAACTTTGAGAAGTGTAATCACATTTGCAAAAGGATACCTTTAAAATGGGATCACAGTAAGGGCCGGCGAGTATATCGCCGGAGATGACAACGACGAAAGTGCAGCCACCGTGGGCCCACAGATAAGGCCAAGCTTCACGGAACCAGCGCACAAACTCTTTGTCGTCCACTGGATGCTCAGCCTCCGCGTCGCCGCCTCCACTCGCCGCGTAGGTGTACGTATTGCATTTCGCCGCCACGGAACCAACCGGCTTAAACCACGGAGAGCTAAACCGGATTTGACCAGGGTTTAACTTATTTTCCGGCCTGAAAGACGAAAGATCCTTCCTCGTTTGGCGTGATTGGTAAGAGAGGTAGTAGGTGTTTGAAGAAGAAGACGCAGAACGCAACAAAGCTCCCTGCTCCATCATTTTTACACTACTTCTTTAGGAGAATTCGATTAGATTCCATAGAAAATGAATTAAACCGGCAGGAGACGGCCGCGGTACCTACAAAAAGTGGGACCCACCGTCTCGGATTTTTACTATTTTGTTAATTTTATTCTTTGCTTTTTACTTCTTTGCCGGAACTCTTTTAAAATGTCTGGTCGTCGTGAGAGTACATTAAAGTGTCCCCCTCGTGGATTAAATTGTTCGATTCCGGTCAACCGGTTCGGTCCTTCACTCCTGGTCCTGGGGTCAGCTTCTTAGTCAAAGTGACTTCCTACACAAACAATTGTTTAGAAAGTGGGTTTTTTCCTTCCGTTCACATAAGTCACTGTATCACAAAATGGGCCTTTAAGGAATGTCCTGGGGTATCTTTCCGGCCCAAACTCATTTAAAGTGTTAATTAAGTGGGCTTTTAAGGAATGTTGTGCAATTGTTATCTTTTTGGCATAAACCCTCTTTTTTGCATAAACCCCCTCCACACCTATAAAGAAACTATAAACAACCTAAGTTAGAGAAAACAGTTATTAAAACTCTGAACTTTCAAACGAAGGATAAAAAAAAATCCAATTATATTTAGAGCAAAAATATTTTTCAACTTTTAAATATTGGTGTTTTTTTTTGTTGACTCAACCATTTAAAAAATAGTCAACTGCTAAATTCGAACGACGAGTGTTATATCCAATATGATGTTATTTTACAAAATCATTTTGTTTAAGCAAAATTTCAAATTGATTTCATCTTCCTTATTCAAAAACCTAATTTTCAGTTCAATTTCATCTTCCCCAAATCAATTTATAGGCAATCTCCGATGAAGACAAACAGTGGTTGTGACACCCCCGATCGTAGACGACCGGAAATGACACGGTCGATGATTGTCGATCTGAGGTTCTCAGAATACTTCTGATCGCCTTAGATCAACAACCAAAGAACACCAACGCTCCTATCGGATATAGCTCTAGGCTTTTCAACCCGACAAAGCAATACCCGATAGTTAGTTCGTCCGGACAAGGACTAATATCATATGAAACCCGTACTTTAAAAAAACATTCTTTATATATCAATCAAAAGCATCTTACAAAATTTGTTATAAATTAACCTCGAGGTTTTCAGTCAACAAATCTTATACATAAGATATACCAAAATGACTTTGCAATGATAATAAAACTACCGCTGGCTAATGTTGTTCCTTCCCGTCCTAGAGTAAGGTCTCCCACCTATTGGTTACTTGCATCACAAATGAGTCATGAGTAACTAGTTTACTCAGTGAGCCTAGTCCCGCACCCCAATATATATTAATAATATTTCAAGCAATCAACTTCATTTGTATGCATTGGAAATATATTTCGTATCTGGATATTTATATATAAGGAATAATCTTTCATCATCGTGAATCTAATTATATACCTCACTTCCTATTCCCGTCTCTCATATTATTCATATAATCATATATATATATATATACCAGACCCGAAAAACCACAAAGGCTAAACGAGTCTAGCGAGTTAGCATCACCATCATCGCCATCAGATATTCAAAAATTGAACATCTAACGCTGCATGCAGTTACACGGCCTCCAGGGTGTGACCCCATCATCGTGTCTTCGTGACCTTGTTCCATATCACAGGACCAATTCACGGCAATCATCATTCATACGGGAATATTTTGGAAGACATGTTTATAATAAGACTTCACATGATTAATACTTATATACTTAATTATATTTAATACTATACATATGTATTAGTACTTGAGAACAAGTAGTAAGGTTTGGAGTAAACCTCTATGATCATTCATAAATATTTATTAAGTGTTTACACTAAGTAAACACCTCGCCAATTCAATATTGATCAAGAGACAAAGCCTATCAATCATCTACATTCAGTATGTTCAATCAAGAAATATTTTTTCACTACTCATTACTCATCTATCTAGACTCACCTTTGAGTCTAAGAGATTGGCTAAGGAAGACTAGACTCGAGCTCAAGCTAATCACACTCCACTTCTTCTTCACTTCCATATTCAGAATAAAGACAAGGCATGACGGGCTGACCATTCCAATCTCCTCGGGTAACTGAACAAAACAAAGTTGTTGGAACTTAAGGTTCATCATTCCGGTTCAAAAAGAAACTCATCTCAGCTTATAACGTTTCAGTTTAGTTCCGCTAATATTAGTTTGGTACAAGACAAGTTCAGGTCTGGTCCTAAAAAATCAGTTAAACTCAGACTATATCTGTTCATGACAAGTTCAGACCATAGACAGCTCGGCTCAGATCAGTTGAAGACAAGATCAAATCAGTTTGGTTTAATTCATACAATTCACATAAGTTCAGCTACTGGTTCTATGATACAAATTCAATCATACACCAACCAAGAGTGAACCTTATATGAATTTAAACAACTGTTCCTGATAGGTTTATCAAGACACAGCACTTGGTTATCATCAAACAGAAGTAAAACAGGAGACTGAAGCTTAACAAAAACTGATCTCATCAAACCCATAAGCTCTTACCGATTCAAATCAACAATCTTCTGAATTCAGATGGTACACAACTTATCGTTGAAGCCACTCCTAACCTGATCAGAGCCATATCAAGACAAGGTCGGATTCATTCAGACAAAGCCTCAAGTGTTTCCAAACCAACAAAACTTCTCACTGAAAACTTATCAAAATACATCTTACCGATCAAAACCCAAAGGCTGAAGAACATGGATGATTCTGAACTTTAGGACACAAAATATTCAGCTCTTAACCACACCAATACTCACTGATTAAAGTCAGAAGAGGGTGAGAAAGGGTCGTCCAAGCTCACTTCTCTTCTCTTATTTTTTTTTCTGAATTTTTCATGTATTTTCCTCGCAGATTTTTCTCTCTTTCTTTCTCTCTTTCTCTCTGATTTTCTTGTGGTTATGGACGACCAGAAGAGAGAAGATGATGTTTGATAACATAAGAAGTTGTTTCAGGTGAGGGTTTTCTCCCACAAAAGACAAAGCTGAGGTTAGACAGCTGGTGACATGCTTCAGCACACCAAGCAGCACAAGCAGCTGAACATTTCCCTTCCATGAAGAAAGATACAAGCAGCTGAAGCAAACATCTTGTGACCAGCATGTGACTTCTAATGAGCAAGCAGGTAAGCAAAGAGGTGCATGTCATGTGACCTAATTACTGAGGAAGCAAGTAGGCTAGAAGGTGCAAGGCATGTGACTGTTCAGAAATAATTTTAAGAGTTTTGTCGATATTTTTCGGACTGTTTCGACTAAATATTTTTCATCATTCAAATCTCGTCCTGCTCTGAATAAACTCGTCCAGCCTGAATCGACAATAATAATTAACACTCGACCAGAACCATCAAGAGATGGTTTTTCGACCAAAAGACAGCCCCGTCGAGAGATTAATTCACCGTGTCGATTTTTATTTAAATTCTGATCTACCAATCGTCAAACTCATCTTAAAGAATTTTCTCCAGCAAAATTCTATCTGCTCGTGAGGGTTATTACAGTGGTGGTTTCTCCGGAGACAGGTAGTGATTCTCATCAGTTTGATAAAACTAAATTGACCGTTTTAACTCTCGTATGATTAAGTTTAAATCAGTTTTCAAAACGACGTCGTTTAATGAGTTAACAGACGTTTACTTTTTTTAATCGAATTTAAAACACTTAATTATTCGAATTTTTTAAATGGCCGAATCAATAAAATATGATGTTAAAAATGCCAATATTTAAAAGTTAAGGAATATTTTGACTCAAACACGAGTTAAAATTTTCTAATTTTATTTTTAATTTGAAAGTTTATTAAATAGTTGTTTTCTCATTTAGGTTATGCTGTTATCTATATCCCGGCTAACAATCTCGATTTCTTTTAAATTGTTATTTATTTATCCTTTATATAAAATTTCATATAATTGTTGATGTAAAATAGTGCATTTAGTGTTGTTGGCAATAAAATTAGCATATTAAGTGTGATTAACGTTGATAAAAAGTGTAACACTACATTTAGTTTGGCTCACTTACAGATAAAAAATTAAAAAGGTGGGACAATAACAAGCAAACAGAGGAAACGAGTAGAATATCTCTAGGTTATCCGAATCAATGTAAGAGGAAAGATAATATTCCCACGAGACACCCAAAGATACTCCTCACGGTAGATATTTCATTACCTGCTACGTCTCTTTCATATATGCCATCATGCATAGAAGACAACTCACTATTCATGTTGCGACGAAATCATTATTTTATTTTTATTTTCTCAAAGACTCGAGAACGCATGCACGATTGATTGTTGGTTTGTATAAGAAATACCATCTTCACGTAGCAGTCCACAAAGGCTAAATTCGCCGAGTTCATGAATGTTTCATTAAGTTTCACCTTATTTCTTTTTTTTTGGTAAAAAGTTTCACCTTATTTCGTGATGACTTGGGTCGACCATCTATTTTCCCGCGAGAACTATTGTATAGTGCTATATGTCTCTGAAACTATTACCTCTATCTATTTGTCCCCGAAAATAAAGTTTCATTCCTATTTCCCCCCGAATATATAGTTCGAAACCTATTTCTCCCCAATCATCGAATTAGACGGTTTACTATCGGTTCTCGATCTATGATGTAAACCAGAGCCGAAATAAACCAAAATACAGTCAATTAACCAGATCAAAACCCGACCCATTAAAACGTGAAAACCCTCTCTGTAAAAACCTCCAAATCGCAAAAATCACTAAGAACCCTAACTTTTGAAATCGATTTTAATCTTTGCGAAGGTGATGGCTGGAGGTCAGAGCAACACGTCTGGAGATTCGAGGGATCATCATCTAGTCGTCGACCCTCAAGAGGTGCTGGAAGATTTTTCGGTGTTCCTAAGAAATGTTGGTGTGGTGAGCTAATGGTGACATTGACGTCCAAGTCCGACCAGAATCCATACCGGAAATACTTGCGATGTTCATTTGCAGCAGAGAATAAGGTAATGTGATTGTTTCAGATAGTGCTTGGGATTTTTCTTTTTGATTATCAGTGTTGTGATTGTTTTTAATTTGTAGCTTCAAAACGATAATCATATCTTTAAGTGGGTGGAGGCTTTATTGAACGAGGTTGATACACTTTTACTTAAAAATGCAAGACTTGAAGAAGTGATTAATGAGATGGCATCAACGAGTGTCTTTGAGAGGACTGAAACAGAGATAATGGCGAGGGTTGAAGATGCATTGGCTGAAGCAAGTGCAAAGATGAAGAATACAATGATCGTGGTTGTGATTGGAAGCTTGACCTTGGTTGGTATTATGGGAGTTATGTGTCTGATGAGAAACTGAAGTGTTATGCAACTGGCTGTGTTTGTTTTCTTCATGTGTTCTGTTTGTATTCTTGTAGACAATGATTGTGTTTGTTTTGTATTGTACGTGTTTAGGACTATTGCAAGTTATGAATGTGTTTTTCTTGTTTAGTATTATTGAATTACATGGTTATTTTCAGTCTGGAACAACGGCTTGCACAAGCAAACAAACATAAACAAATAATCCATGTGCTTTCCACATAAAAAAAAAAAGACAAAAGATATTGGTTTTCACAAAAGAGTTGGATGCTTTCTACATAAAAAGTGCAACCCCAATAAAATCCACAAACCCCGAGATAATGTTTAGACAACATTCTAGATAGATAAAGACCGAAGCACTAATCAACACATATCTCCATATCCAAGAATTACATGACATCCACCTTGAGAAGTAGTTGGTGAGGCAGTTTGAGAAGCAGCTGGAGAAGAAATATGAGAAACTGCTGGAGGAGGAGCTTGAGAACCACCTTGAGCAGCCTGACAAAACACAAAATGGAGAAAGATAAGTGAACCCTATCCTTGATACACACATTAGTCGAAGAAGAATATAACAAACCTTGTTCTTTGTGTGAAACCTTGAGTTGTGGTCAGCCATTCCACATATTCCGCAATGCATTATACGTTTCTTGTGCTTAGGTTGCTTCTTTGTTGGGGATTCATTAACTCCTTTCTTTCTTTTCTTCTCTGCTTTGGTAATTTTCTCCTTCCCAGGTTGTTTTGGATCAGGAGGAATGTGAACATCAGGAGCACTCGTACAAGGCCAAAAAGGAGCACCTCTCACTGGAACAAGACCTTCAGCATAGTTCCTCCTCCACATATCAGTACGAAACCAATGGCAGACGAAGTTTTCTGGTGCGAGTTTCTTCTGTAACATCACGCCATATGCATGCTCGCAGAGGATTCCACAAATCTCGAATTTCTTGCAAGTGCAAGTTCTCCTCTCCAAACTCACATGGTAAGTACACCAGCCAAGCTTTACTTCATACATCCCATTTGTGCTTCTTGTCACGATGCATTTTGAAGCATCTTTATGCTCGGCTGCGAGAAAATCTACAACATATGGTGTACAAATACCTGGAAAAAAAAAGA
The DNA here is from genome assembly GCF_000309985.2 of Brassica rapa. Classification (NCBI taxonomy): domain Eukaryota; kingdom Viridiplantae; phylum Streptophyta; class Magnoliopsida; order Brassicales; family Brassicaceae; genus Brassica; species Brassica rapa. The sequence continues at coordinate 32,537,497 of NC_024797.2, forward strand.
ACACAGAAACACATGAAAAAATAAAACCAGAACATGAAAACATAAAAAATAAAAAATAAAAAACAGAACATGATTTTACCTTTGTGACCACGAGAGACATCAGAACGTTTAGCAATGCGTGCCATTGCAAGTCGCCTAACAGTCTCAAGCATTGGGACAAATGGCTTCTCTCTAGCTTTTGTTATAGTGCTATTGAAAGATTCAGTTGAGTTGTTTTCAACATCTTCACAGCAACTCCCTATCTTGTAAAAAGCTCTACACCAAGTCCTTGGCTTCATCTTCTGAACATCATCATACACTTCAGAATCATAATTAAATATTCTGTCCAAATTTTGTTGGAACTCTGCTTCATTATAGCTCCATGCTAAACTCCATATATATGGCTTCATGTCTGATTTACTCCCATGTTTCTTCTTCAGATTACCATAGATATGTCTGACACACATTCTATGCTCAATCTTTGGTAGCGCTAATGAGACACCGTATATCAATCCTTAAAAAGAAACACCATCTCAGTCCCAAATCGTCTAACATAAGCAGAAAACAGAAAATCTAAGGTATAATCCAAACCTTTTGCTGATCTGAAACCAAGATAAAATCACTGCATCCTTCAGTCCCAAGTCGTCTCTCACTTTACTCACAAACCATAACCAGTTGTCATTATTTTCGACTTGGACAACACCCCAAGCTATCGGATATATAGCATTATCTGCATCTCTTCCTAATGCAACCAAAAACTGACCCTTGACTTTGTGTTTCAAGAAGCAACCATCCATCCCTATCAGTGGTCTACATGTCTCTTTCCAGGTTTGTTTGATTTTATTAAAACAAACATAAAACCTGTTAAACTCTTCTTCACCTTTGTCATTTTTCAATGTATCAATCTCCACTGTCGAGTTACTATTTGACTGAATAAGCTCTGCCGCATAGTCACGGAGCCTTGCAAACTGGTGATCATATTCAAATTCAATCCACTTCAACGCCTTACTCCTAGCTACCTGACACTGCGGTCTCGACACTGTGAGTCCCCACTTCTCCTTAATTTTTTCTTCTATTTTCATGGGCATATAATACTCTGTTTCCTCTCTAATGCTATCGACGAACAACCTAGCAATATGTGGAACCTTCAACATCTCACAAGATCCATTGTGAACACACCTATGTTTATCTACAAACAGCCTAACTTTCCATATATTGTCACTTGGTAGGATGGATGCATACACTTTCCATTCACAAGCTTCACCTTCGCTAACTCCACCAACACATTTAAATCCAATCTTGTCTTTATCGTACTTGTACTGTTTAATGTTTCTGCCTGATTTTAGTGCATAATCAAGGACACATTCCTTAAAAGCTACTCCATTGAAGAATCTCTGGTCTTTGTACAGTGTTCTGTTACCACGCTTCGCATAGTTCGTCGACCTCTGTTTCGAAACTCTCTCATCCTCTTTACCCTCGTTATCGCTGTCACTTTCACTTTCTGGAACCTCATCGTGTCGAATTGAAGGCTCGTTGACGAAGTCCTCAACCAATTGCTCGATTTGAAATTCGTCTCTCTCCACAGCTTCTTCGTCGAATTTATCTTCTGCGTATTCTACAGCTTCAGAGCCTAACGCCATTGAACTCATCTTCTTCGTAAAAAATTTGGGGATTTTCTGAAAGGTCGGGTTCTGGGTTTACGTTAATTACGTTGGCTTTGTTTTTTTTTTTGAGTAGTAAGGCTGGATCTTTAATCGGGTTTAAATCCTTCTTAATTGGATCTTAGTTGGTTAACTATCAACTTTAAGTGGTTTACGGTTTAGGTTAAAACAGTAAACCGATAGTTAACCGTCTAATTTGATGATTGGAGAGAAATAGGTTTCGAACTATATATTCGGAGGGAAATAGGACTGGAACTTTATTCTCGGGGACAAATAGATAGAAGTAATAGTTTCAGAGACATATAGCAATATACAATAGTTCTCGTGGGGAAATAGGTGGTCGACCCTGATGATTTTTACGTTTATTCGTTTTTTTCTATCAAGCATTTACTCTGTTTTCGTATAGTTTACATGCTAAATACCCGAAAACTAAACTCAGCTAAAAAATCCCCGAAATGTATCAAGTAATTATAACAGCGCGAGAAAATAAAAATAAAAAAATGGTTGTAACGTTGTTTGTTAATCGAATATGATATTTCCTTATACCTCGGACGACAAAACGCTATAAATGGCTTCTAAATTTAATCCTTCACACACATGAAATAAATGAATAAATAAAGGGCCCCACAACAAACAAAAACTTGTGGTCTTAATTTTGAAAATTTATAAAATATTTTTGTTAGAATTTTATTAATAAAATATTAAACCATTGATGTAACTAAAACCACCTATAGGAGGAATCAACATAATAAAATAAATATCAATAAACATAATGAAAATAAATAAATATATTTCTTAAACCAAAAATATATATTTATTAATTTAGTCTTAAACAAAATAAATATTTAAATTCATTTCTTACACGTATGAATATTTTTATAAAAACTGTTTTTCTCTTCTGTATATTCAACAAAAGATTATTTTTTTTAATTATAATTGTGCATTCCACAGATTTTTTTAATTCCATACTCCCTCTATTTTTTAATATAAGTCGTTTTAGAGAAATTTTTTTGTTCCAAATTATATGTCGTTTTTGGTTTTTTATGTAAAATTTATTAATAATTAATGTTGTATGACCAATGATAATATATCTTCTATTTTTTATTGGTTGAATTGTGGTTAGGTAAATAATTAATAATATTTTTGTTTAGAAAATATAAGAAATTAATGGTTTTCTTAATCTACGTGCTTAGCTGTAAAACGACTTATTTTAAAAAACGGAGGGAGTATTAGTTTTCCAGTTATAGGCCAACATAGCTATTCTATAAATGGCTTGAGAGCCTCCCCTATAGTATAGTTCATACTCATACCAAAACAAGATATCTCTCTCTCTCTCTCTCTCTCTCTCTCTCTCTCTCTCTCTCTCTCTCTCTCTCTCTCTCTCTCTCTCTCTCTCTCTCTCTCTCTCTCTCTCTCTCTCTCTCTCTCTCTCTCTCTCTCTCTCTCTCCTCTGTTTTTGAGAAACAGAGCCTTTCAAGATCTGTTTTGTTTGACTTTTAATCTTCTCTCTCTTGCTTGCATGGTTTAAAAATCTTTCTCGTCAGAATTGAAAATCGAGGTAAAGTTTTCTCGCCAAATCTCTTCTCTCTTCAAGAAATCTAAGAAGAACGTTTCCTAATACTCTGCTTTCGTTGTTGTTTCTCTCCATGTTAGTTTGAGATCCCAAGAAAGGATTTGTATAATTTTTTCTTATTTTCCTTGTAAATTCAGGTAATTTCCTCAAAACCCTTTATAGATTTAAGCTTAATTCGAACAAAAGTACGATGCTTTCAGTAATTAAATTAGCTGAATCTGCAAACTAAACTCCATTTCTTCGGAGAATTTTCATTGTTCACAAAAAAATATATCAAGATTTAGCATAAATGTCTAAACATTGATTTCCGGATCGTGATTTAGATATGTTTGATTGAAATGATCTTAAAATTAATTCATTTGGTCTTAAAATAAAGAGGATGGGTGGTGAGGCAGAGATCAAGCAACAATTACAACCTAAATCTCTTCCAGCTGAAACAATTGAGAAGAAGCAACACAACGTGAAAAGGAGGAGATTATGGCAGAAAGTGAAGTACCAGTTGGTGGAGTATCACGCATTGCCTGCTTATCTGAGAGACAACGAGTACATCATTGGTCATTACCGATCCGAATGGCCTATCAAACAAATCCTTCTCAGCATCTTCACTATCCACAACGAGACCTTGAATGTTTGGACGTAAGTTTCTTGATTTTTATCCCTTTCTTGAGATCCAAGAAACATTGAATGTGTATGTGTGTGTGGGTTTGGGATTTGCAGGCACTTGATTGGTTTTTTCCTGTTTCTTGCGCTTACTATATACACAGCCACCAAAGTACCAAGCGTTGTGGATCTTCACTCACTTCAAGACCGTTTACCTGATATCTTGAGGAAGACAGATCTTCACAAACTTCACTCTGACCTCATGTCTCACCTTCCTTCTAGTCCATCTAAGTGGCATGTCATGGAGCTTCTCTATAACTGTCTGCCTGAAAGATTCTCTCATGGCAACTACACCGACATGTGTGTTCTTGTAAGAAAACACACAATCTTTCTTTGCTTATAACGGTTTCAAACAGTTTGAGTAGTTCATATTTGTTAACCTAAACAGACTTCCAACCTAAAATTGATAAACGTATTGACTTGTTCATTATTATTTTATTTTATTTAACTTATTTATCTTATATAGGGTTACCCGGCCCAGCCCTATATAATCTAAGCTCAGTACTAAATGAACCCTAACCCTTTTAGAACCCATCAAAATATGTAAAAGAGGGTTGAACCCTTTTCAACCTTTTTTAAACCTTTTATCTAGGGGTGTTCAATCCGGATATCGGTTCGGTTTCGGTTTGGTTTTTTTTGGTTTTCGGTATTTCGGTTAGTAAAATATAACTACCATTCTAAATCCATATTTACTTTGGTTCGGTACGGTTTATATACCGTCGGTTTTCGGTTTATTTGGTTTTATACCAAAAAACATAATTATTTTGTTTGAGATCATATTATATGAATTTTAGAGTCATATTGTCAACACAGTCATTTATTAAAAATATATTACATGTTCAAATAAATAAACAAAAAAGTAAAAATGCTTCTACCATCAAATAAAATAATCAAATCTATAACCAAAATCAAAGCTTGAAATTTTGAATATAAAAATATGAAACAAAACAGAAACATGAAAGAAAATTTTTTTCACTCTTCCATATTTAGTGTTCATTAAAGTCATGCTTTTTCAATTGAAAATTTTCCATTAATTATTGTCCATCAAATTTATAATCTTCATATTAATTTAGTGAAGACTAAAATAAATCAAAAAGATAAAAAAAATACTTAGAAAATAAGATGTCTGAATTGCGATGTATTGTTATTTAGTTATAGTTCAAGTGTTTTACAAATTAAGGTTTTTTATTACTATAAAATCATGGTAATAGTTATTAACACAAATTTAACTTATGTAACAAATAGATTTTCATGTATTGTTATAAAATAGATACATATTTACATGTTTCTACTTTTAATCGGTTTTGTTCGGTTTATTCGAATAGATACATATTTTATAACAAGAAACATTATATCCTACTTTTATCTCTTTTTATGTGAACACATTTTCATCTATTTTATAACAATACATGTTCACATATGTATCTATTCGAATAAACCGAATTTAACTTGTGTTCACATATGTAACAAATAGATTTTTATGTGAACACATTTTCATCTATTTTATAACAAATTTAACTTGTGTTCACATATTTTAATCAAATATATTTTCATGTATTGTTATAAAATAGATTTCCTACTTTTATCTCTTTTTATGTGAACACATTTTCTACAATCTCTTACAAAATACATATTTCTAATATATTAACATGTGTTTCAAAAAAATCTAATATATTAAAATAAACAAAAAATGGTTTTTGATTAAAATATTTCTTGTTTTTAATCTAAAGACTTGTGATAATGACAAAAAAAACTTATTTTTTTATTATGGTGAAAAACAAAAAAAAATTCATTTTTGTGATTATGGCAAAAAAAAAACTAAATTTTAAGATTTTGGCAGGAAACCTCGTTTCTCGGTTTTGGCAGATTAATTCAATTTTTTGAGAAATATTATTTTTGTGGTTTTGGTCGGAAACCTCGATTTTGGCAGGAAATCTTGTTTTATAGTTTTGGCAAAATTTTGATTTTTTCAGTTTTGACGGGAAAACTTGATTTTTCGGTTTTGGAGGAAAATCTTGGTCTACGGTTTTGGCGGGAAACCTCGATTTTTCGGTTTTGGTGGGAAATCTTATTTTACGGCTTTGGCAAGAAAATTTAATTTCTCGATTTTGGCGGGAAACCTCGATTTTTCGGTATTGGCGGGAAATCTTGTTTTACAGTTTTGGCGGAAAAACTAGATTTTTTGGTCTTGGCGGGAAACCTCGATTTTTCGGTCTTGGCGGAAAACCTCGATTTTTTGGTTTTGGCGAGAAACCTCGATTTTTTGGTTTTGGTGGGAAACCTCGATTTCTCGATTTTGGCAGGAAATCTTGTTTTACGGTTTTGGCGGAAAACTTCGATTTATCGGTTTTGGAGGGAAACCTTGATTTCACAGTTTTGGAGGGTAACCTCGATTTCTCGGTTTTGCCGGGAAACCTCGATTTCTCGGTTTTGGCGGAAAATCTTGTTTTACAGTTTTTGCGGAAACTTCGATTTCTTGGTTTTGGTGGGAAAACTTGGCGAATTTGGAAGGATGTTGGTTTTTTGAAGTTTTATCCCTACACCAAAACATTGTTCTTTAACAAAAAAAAAACAAAAGTTATCTAATAGAGTCAACCCTGTCAATACCCTTTATTTCTTTAGCCCAACCCTAAATCAGTCCTAAACACTTTAAGAGTAATGCATTAGGGTTAGGGTTCTTAAATTATTAGATGGGCTGGGCCAAACCTAAATCTCACAACCCTATATAACATTCCTAATCTTATATATTACGTAGATTCTTTTCCGATTTCCGATATGGGAGACTTTGTCTCTAATAATATATTTCTCTTTATGTTGCAGCACTCAGTGAAGGAAGATCTTGCAAACATGATAGCTCCTCTGATCTTCAGACCAATCACCAGATGGCCATTCTATGCATTTCTAGGCGGTGCAATGTTCTGTCTACTAGCAAGCAGCACGTGCCACCTCCTCTCTTGTCATTCAGAGCGAGTCTCTTACATAATGCTTAGGCTTGACTACGCAGGAATAGCAGCTCTCATCGCTACTTCCTTCTACCCTCCGGTCTACTACTCCTTCATGTGTGATCCTTTCTTCTGCAACCTCTACTTAGGATTTATAACAACCTTAGGAACCGCCACCGTGCTCGTCTCTTTAATACCGGTTTTCCAAACACCGGAATTTCGTGTTGTGAGGGCCTCTCTGTTCTTTGGAATGGGATTCTCTGGTGCGGCTCCGATCCTACACAAGCTGATCATCTTTTGGGACCAGCCTGAAGCGCTTCACACTACATGTTATGAGGTTTTGATGGGTTTGCTTTACGGGTTAGGAGCTTTGGTTTATGTGACTAGGATACCTGAGAGATGGATGCCTGGTAAGTTTGATATAGCTGGACATAGTCATCAGTTGTTTCATGTTCTGGTGGTGGCCGGTGCCTTCACACACTATAGAGCTGGGCTTGTGTATCTCAAGTGGAGAGACATTAAAGGCTGTTGAATAGTAAGATGGATATTGATGATTTGAATTTTTTTTGTAGCTTCCCCAAAAAATTGGATTCTGTAAAGTCTATGTGTAAGCAAATGTTTGTTTATATTACGAGTAATTTGAACAGGTAATTTGAACTAGATGTTTCGTCCGCACATGCGGACATAAACATTTTATAATTGTTTATTAATATATGCATTACTTATTAAGAGACTATAATGATAAATTATTGTTTATGTTTTCGTTTGAATTTTTTTATGTATTATAAATTTTTTGAAAATGTATTTGTATACTATAATCATCATTAAAAAAATAGTTATAGAAATCACTCAAGATTATCTTTTTAATTATTAAAAACTAATAGTTACTTGATTACTATTTAGATATGTGTTTTCTGTTCTTAAATTTCTTTTGTTAAAAGATATTTTTAGATAACAACTAGGCGTGAGTATATTAACCAAAATCCGAATCCGAACCGATCCGAAAACATGAAACATAAACCGAACCTAAGTTAAAAAAACCCGAACGGGTTTAGGATTCAACTAGTCTGGATACGTAATGTGCCCAGTCCATGGACCAGTCCGACGAATCAGACCAGCATGAAGATCATAACGTTCCAGACGTCCCAGTTGAGGTTCACTCTTCCAATCAGACCAGACAGAGCGATCGGGCCGTGTACCGACTCGACCCGTGAATGTCCGGATTGGAGCTTCGGCCAGATCCAAGACCAGATGATCGAACTGACCGAACCGAAGCTCGTCTTTCCCGAACAACTCGACAAGCTAAGGCTGATGTTCAAGCCATAATCAACTTAGGACGAGCCAATTCCGATTCAGACCGTGGCTTCTCTCTTTTGGCCCGTTTGGCTCGTACCATATGCACCGGCGACTGTGCTGATGATCTTGCTTCCTTGTTTGATCCGATTATGGACTTCTCCTTTGGATATTTCACTAAGGCAGGGATCCTTAAGCTCCCAGAAGACTTGGGCCATGCTGGAACACAACTTGTCCAATCCGAACTTCCTGCGGTCCTTGCTGATTGTCCCGCTCATGTACTGATCTTTTCCATCTTGGACGCAACCAGCTCGGACGAATCTGGACAAGTGCCGAACAGTCATCTTGACTAGTCTTCTCCTATTTTCGAGCCTTGACCAGATCTAGTCAAGTTTATATTTTCTATTGCTTGTTTTTCTACAATTTTATTTATTGTCTTTGACTACAAAACTCTATAAGTATGTAATCTCTTCTAAGTAATAAAGCAATCGATTTTGTCTAAGCTTTTGAGTTAAACTCTTTGTTCTTTGTCTAGAACTTTTCTTTGTTTCTTGGTTAGTCAATCCAAGCAAATATCTCTCAATTTGTTGGTCTTGTGAGTCATATCAAGCAACGGTTCGAGATTCTTCTATTGGTAGACTTGTGAGTCATATCAAGCACCAACTGAAGTCGGGAATATCGGAGGCTCTTCCGCAACCTTCGTGCGACCCATCAATCCATCTAGTTCTCCATCCGAAGTCCATATCAAATCTGATCCAGTCGATTGAACCGATCTTAGGGTCCTTCAAGTGGTATCAGAGCCACTCGTCTGGTATCTTCTGAATCATTCCATCTTCTCATCTTCCATTTCTTCATAAACACTTCTTCTTCTATCTATCTTGAATCCGGGCCCCCCATTACCATCCATTTAAAAAAAAAGATCTACGAAAAAAAAAGAGTTTCAAGTTTGATTTCTGGATTGGTGGTGGAAAAGAAAGCCTGCTGGCTGAGGAGAAATCCAGCCTTTGAGGTGGTTAAAACGGATTCTAAAACCAAAATCTCTTATCTTTCTATATTGAGAAATATCCCTTGTGTTTGCTTCGATTTGTCCATTGGGATTCTTAGATCTGTTCTTCTTATAACCTTGAGTGGAAACTTGTTTGTGTGACCATCCAAATTCTGAGAGAAACACGTAAGTGGGTGAGGATCAAACACTTGAGAGAATGAGGATTTTTATCTATCGTTTTGTGTTTAAAAAATTTCAGGAACCATGAGTAGTGATGATGAACAAAATCGTCTCGGAAACTCAGTTGCTGGATTGTCTAACCTTCAAATGCGTGCTTTGAATGATTCTATGTCTAACATGTTGAGCGCATGTTTAGATCAAATTCATCAGCGGCTTGATGAGCTTCAGGCCAACCAAACTCATCCTAGAACCGGAGCAAAAAGAAACCGTCCGCGAAGGAACAACCGGTCCGACGATGAGATCCAAGAAGAGGACTTCCAAGAGGATGAGGCCAGATCCGCATACCATCCAAGAAGAGGTCCTAGAAACCGAGATCAAGGTGATGTCAATCCATTTGCTAGAACTGGTCGTACTGATGATAGTTTGAACAGATTGAAACTGAAAATTCCATTTTTCGATGGCAAAAATGATCCTGATGCATTTTTTGAGTGGGAAAGGAAAATTGAGCATGTGTTTGATTGTCAAAACTTTTTTGAACTTAGGAAAGTAAGACTTGCTGGTACTGAATTCTCTGGCTACGCTATTAATTGGTATGATCAAGTTTTGACCCACAGGAGGAGAACATGTGAACGGCCGATTGAGACATGGGACGAGCTTACCATGCTGATGAGGAAATGATTCGTGCCTGCTCACTATCACCGCGACCTCAACCATAAGCTAAGACGCTTGCTTCAAGGAATCAAGTCTGTGGAAGATTATTACCAAGAGATGGAGATCTTGATGATCAAGACGGACACGGATGAGCCTTTGGACGCCACCATGGCTCGATTTCTTTCAGGCTTAACTGTGACATTCAAGACCGTATGGGGCTTCAAGAGTATGGTAGTGTGGAACAGATGCTACACAAAGCCATTTTGTTCGAGTAACAAATCAAGAGGAAGAGTTGCTCAAAACTGGCCATTACTTCCAAACCGGCCTTCTCTCCCAAATCGGCCTTTGCTACTAAGCTAAGCTATCAAGACAAAGGTAAGTCTTCTTCCACAACACATAATGCCTTTAAAATTGATGTTCCTGCTCGTGATGACAAAGGAAAGGCAGTGGAGACATCCGGTCGAGCAAGGGACATTAGGTGCTTCAAGTGTCAAGGTCTAGGACACTTTGCTATGGGCCTTAAAGGGTCTGAGCCCATAGCAAGAACACGAGCTTGAGAGGGAGTCGCCGAGGTCGCGGGGATCGCGTAACAAGAAACAAAGATCTCGTAGCCACCACGGAGATCTCGTGCTCGACGCACTATAAAGGTAGAAGAAGAAGAAATACGGAAGAGGACGCGTTGAAAACCCTAGAGAGAGCTACACATTCATATCGACCTTGTTTTCTTCCCACCTTTTAGATTCTTTCTTTACCGATCTCATTTGTATCACTCGATCTAGTTCAATTCATTGTATTTGATCTTAGTCATCAATAAAGTCCATTTTCACCTACTGGAAACTGTTTAACATCGTTGTGTTCTAAAGATATTGTTGCCTACATCATTTGTCTTCCCTAGATCAAACCCCGATCACTATCAAATACTTTGTGTAGATTTTAGGTTCTACATTTTGGCACCGACTGTGGGAAAGATAAACGAAAAACATCTTTTCTAAGAAAATGATCTAAGTTTCCTAAGCGCGATTATGGATCCCAACCAAACAACCAGAACCACGTCGTCGGGAGTCAACGACGTCGATCCTATCAGATCCGACTCAGGAGCTGGAGTGACCCCAACTGGTTTAACGGAAGCCAATGATGTAACCGAAACAGCTCCAACACAATGAACCCCTCCGATCGGGACTTCGAGTCAAGATCGATCTCTTCCGATCAACCAGATGACGATCCTGGAACAAACTGGAGCTCGAGTTTGGAACTGTCCCAGAGATATATCATCCCTGACGACCTAAACCCGATCCCAATCCAGACCGATCTCACCGACTCCTCTAGCCCAAACCCCAGGAGAACAAACCGAACTCCGAGGAATGATGACAACTCTAATTGACTAGATTCATAGTCAAAGGGTCACCAACCAAGCTATTGCTAATAGACTGAACCAAGCCGAAAGGGAGCTCGCAGAGCATCGAGCTGCAAATATTCGGGAAAGAAATCAAACGCCCCTCGATCAATTAAGGACGACGTCCACCGCCAAAGCACTGGACTGTTCGGCACTCCAGAGATCCCAAGCGCCCGATCCAGACGCTACGCGAGAGAAAATTCGCAACGACCCCCGCCGCATGGCATGACCCACCGAAGCTTTAGCTACAGTGGACTGGACGATATCGACACTGGACTCCAACGCCCACGAAGCACTCCGATCCAATTCCAGAACGGATCGACGGAGAGGCATGGGGAGCCAAGAACACGAATCTCACCAGCAAACCATTCTTTCCTCGAGAATAGAACTCCATCCGCGTCAAGGACCTTCCATCAAGCAGGGTTCGATAACTGTTTGATTTTGATGTCTCTTTGATTTTGATTTATGAATAGATGGATTCTTTACCATTTTCTGTTCAAGATGATACAAATAGAAATTACACAAAGAAAAATAATACAAACTCGTGTTCCTCAACGTAATAACAAATCAAAAAGATCATAAATCTTATATTAAGTTGTTCAATCTTCTAACTTCAACAATATTGTTTCTGGTTTCACAAAGTCAAATCAAGGATACATAGAATATTTTTTTATTTGTTAAACAATTCGGTTATACCCGACATAACCCAAACCCGAACCTTAAAAACCCGAACCCAATCCGAAGTATAAAATAACCCGAACGGGTTCTGTACCTCTCCATCCGAAAACCCGAAGCACCCGGCCCGAACCCGAATGGATACCCGAACGCTCGGGCCTATTCGTTACTATTTAATTTACTTAATAATCACCTTAAATGATCATATTCTTATTTTGACTAGGGGTAGGAAAAAAAACGAACGGAACCGACTCAAACCAAACCAACCAAACCAAAACCAATTCAAACCGAACCAATGTTTATTTCAAACCATTCAGTTGAAGATTTTTCCAACCCGAATGATTCGGTTCGGTTCGGTCCGGTTTAAAACTGAACCAAACCGAGAAACCGATGTGTTTTTGTAATTATTTAAATTAAAAATATTAGTAGTACCAATATACTAAAATTCTAATACTAAACCACATATTTTTCATTTTTATTCATTAACATATATTCTTCAGACCTAATAGGTAATCATCAAAATATTTGATTTAAAAAATAGAAAATTTTATATTTTTATATTCTTATATATATGTAAATGTGGTTGTTAAATCTAAACATAAAACCTAAAACAAATTTTATTAAAATCAATTTTTTTCCTCTCTGGTGTCACATGGAAGATGATTCATTGCAGACTTTTTAATAATGATATAAGAGATATTACTGACGATTTTTTTTGTTAACTTTCATTTCTTTTAATTTTTATATACTTTTGTTACTCTTTTAAAGGTTTTTGTTTTAGTTTTATATTGAATTTAGTTCACATAGTTTATATTCATATAATTCATTTCTTAAAATATAATTTCTCTTAAAAAAATTAACTAAGAAGAATCTAATTAAACTGATTCAAAATTTAAATTGAACCGAACCAAAGACAAACCGAACCGAATATAAACCAAACTAACTATGGTTTATTTCAGTTGGAAAAATACTATAACTGAACTAACCAAACCGAACCAAATCTGAACTGAACCGAAAACATAACCGAAGTACCGACATCTAATTTTGACGATGATGTCACAAATTTAAATGAAAATAAATATTAAGACAATGTTATCTATAACAGTGAGTATCTTTTTATTAGTGGAAACTGCATTTTAGGGAAACAAATCTCTGAGTAAGCTAGTTTTATATTTCTTTTTACTTTCAGGATTTTATTCTAAATAAACAAATGATTTTGTGTCAATAATCCTAATTCGATTTTTCTTACCATACATTTAGTTGACTGATTCATCTCACATCTAAGCTAATAACACCCCAAAATCAGTAAAACTCATACATCTAAGCTGTTTTCTAGAGTTTTACTTGTTACCACCCAAATCGGCTACGTTGTAGTTCTTATATTTTTACAGTTTTGAGGTTTTCTCATTTACCATCACCATCATCATCGATGGGAAAGCACGGCGGTGCAAAGACCAGAACCGCTGTCTGTTTCTCAGATGGAGTTATCTTCTTTGCCGGAGCCTTCATGTCTCTAATTCTCGTTTGGTCCTACTTCTCAATTTTTTCACCTTCCTCCAATTTCACCCTAATCGGCTTTCGACGAGGCACCGAACCGGCTAAATGCTCCGGTTTCGACATGCAATTCGACCCGGAAGATCCCGGTTCTTTTTACGACGACCCGGATCTAAGCTACTCGATCGAGAGACCAATCACGGGATGGGACGAGAAACGGAAACAATGGCTCGAATCGCACCCCTCGTTCAAACCCGGTTCAGAAAACCGGATCGTGATGGTAACCGGTTCGCAACCGGCGCCGTGTAAAAACCCGATCGGAGACCATCTACTGCTCCGGTGCTTCAAGAACAAAGTCGATTACTGCCGAATCCACGGCCACGACATCTTCTACAGCAACTCTCTGCTTCACCCGAAGATGAATTCGTACTGGACGAAGCTCCCGGCGGTTAAGGCGGCGATGCTCGCTCACCCCGAGGCGGAGTGGATTTGGTGGGTTGACTCCGACGCCATTTTCACCGATATGGAATTCACGTTGCCGTTGCACCGTTACCGTTATCACAATCTAGTGGTTCACGGTTGGCCGAGTATTATCTACGATCAACAGAGTTGGACGGCCGTTAACGCCGGCGTTTTCCTCATTAGGAACTGCCAATGGTCGATGGATTTGATTGACACGTGGAAGAGTATGGGCCCGGTGAGTCCTGACTACGCAAAGTGGGGTCCGATCCAACGGTCTATATTCAAAGATAAGCTCTTTCCCGAGTCGGATGATCAGACGGCTCTGATTTATTTGCTGTATAAACACAAAGAGGTGTATTACCCTAAGATATACCTCGAAGCAGAGTATTATTTCCAAGGGTACTGGATCGGTGTCGTTGGGGGTTTCTTCGCTAACGTGACGGAGCGGTACCTCGAGATGGAGCGAGAGGACGCCACGTTGCGGAGACGGCACGCGGAGAAGGTGAGCGAGCGATACGGTGCGTTTAGAGAGGAGAGGTTTTTGAAAGGCGAGTTTGGAGGGAGAGGGAGTCGCCGGAGAGCGTTCGTGACGCATTTCACGGGATGTCAGCCTTGTAGTGGGGACCACAATCCGAGTTACGATGGTGACACGTGTTGGAATGAGATGATCAGAGCCCTTAATTTCGCTGATAATCAGGTGATGCGCGCGTACGGGTACGTGCATACTGATCTGAGTAAGACTTCTCCTCTTCAACCTCTGCCGTTCGATTATCCTGATGAGACATGGTGATTTCTGTTGTGTGGTTTAACTTTTAGTGATTATAATGGTCTGGAATATTTACTAGTTCGTTGCATTAATCTTGATTAGGAGTAATTTGAATGATAATTCAAATTAAAAAAAACTAAAACTAAAAAGGAATTGGACGTAGAGTATTATCCATGTCCCATGCATGACACAACCAACGTTTTGAATTTAGTTGAAACACATTATATATGATGCATATAAGTCAAAGCTATTCAATAGCATATCATATGTTTTCAACATGCATCATGCATGAGCAACCGTTATCGAAAAATGTGACTACTCTATCGCAAAATTTGTTGTATTCTATTTCCTCAAATCATCCACACCATTATGAGCGCTCACATCGACAGTCCATTCATAATAATTGGGTTGGTGATGTACATATTTAGCTGCCTATCAAATCACAATCACATGTATATCCTTATGTATTGCGTACACATCTACTAATTATAATAATGATATAGAAGAGAAGACTAATTTCATTATATGGAAGAAGATGAAAATATTATATGGTAATAGAAAATGGAATATTGAAAATATTATACAAACGACATTACGTTAACGTTTTTGTTTTCACTTTTACAACAATATGGCAAAGCAGTACCACAAACACACATGTGTTTCACTCTTAATTACGTAAACCACTCAAATCATTGAATCACACAAGATACGGAATATTACATACAATAGTTACTGGAGGGCATAAGTATAATTGGCAACACTGTAACTCTTACTCCTTTGAGTCATCTTGTGATTACGCCCGAAATTAATCAAAGGACTTGTCTCATCAATTCTCTCAAACCTATGATGATCATCACAACTTCTCACACTCTTAGCCTTCCTCAATTTCGTGGACGGCCCATGGCGCGTATCAGCGGTCGTACTCCTAGCTGATGCGGATCTTACAAGTTCAGCTACACGATCCTCTATGGACCTCGCAGAATTTTGGGAGTGGCTTGCGCTGAGACTTCGTGAGAGAGAGCTTACGGAGCAGACTGGTATTCCCAAAGACATGGCGCCGCCAAGGTCATGGGAAGATAATTGGTTCATGCTTTGTATGTACAAGTCTCTAGCTTTCACCACCATCTTTATGGGAACCTTCATGTACTTGCGTAGTCTGCTCTCTTTTTTCGTGCTCATATTTTTCTTACTAAGAGATTCCAAAGTTTCTCCTTTCCAAAACACACAAAAAGAAAGCTGTATTTAAACATAGATAAAGAGAAGCTAGCTTAGTATTTACAAAGATTTTTTTTGTTTGGAAAATTTAACAATTTATATCAAACTTAAAATATGGTTGATGGCACTTGCGTACGGAGATGCATCATACTATTTAATAAGTATAACACGAGGTTTTCATTGATTAAATTTATATATATATAACATGAGATGTTGAGAGTTTGATGGAATCCATACTAAAAAAGCTAAATTTTGATTATGACAACAAAATAAATGTTATCTTACTCTCAATTGGGGCGCCTGTTTAATTGTAACCCCCAAATTATTAGACCCATTCTAGTATTTTTATATTATGTGCAAGAGAAAAAAAAATGTAAACTCAACAGTTGACTTCAAAATATGAAAATAGAAGATGTGGACATTATACCATGAAAATAATTGAATATCACAGCTATACTAATACTTAGAGACAAATTAACGTATTTGAACAAAGCAAATTTATCATATATAACAATTTCATCGTTTCCAACGAGATCAGGATTATATTAAGCTTGAAGTAATGTAGTCTGAATGCAAAGTCTGCATTGACCAAACAAAGTTATTGGGTGGTCCCTTTCTAACTAGTACATGAGCTGTCACGTTGAAATTCCTTTTGACATGATGAAAGCTAGATCGATAATAGTTTAGCAATCCAAGCTTGTTTTTAATCATGTTTAGTATTGAAACATCTTCATATCTCCTTTCAAACAAACTTAATTGCAACCCTCTTGATGTTTCGTAAAGCCATACAACTATTATACCTTCTACTTCAACGCTTGATATAGTCCTGAAGTACCTGAACCCTAATAATTTGAAGCTCTTTGATGATCCCTTAACATTCATCTGCGACAACTCCTCGTGATGCTGAATCAGAGATAGCATAGTTGCATTTGAACCATCCTATATTTGGTCGAGATCAAGAGTAAGATGAAACAAGTGGTGTTTAAAGTGAGTTATGCGGTAGCAAATTCGTATGGTAACTTGTCTTTCAAAGTAGTCGTAATCCATTCATAAACATCCACATGCAAGTTTAACTCTTGCTGTGTAACGTTTAAGTTAACCTGTATTTTTAATGATTAGTGAATCCTATATTCTATATAGATTAATGATATGCCTAATGTTTTTCCCTGTGCTTTAAGATAGAGAAAATAGAAGGAAATCTTTGATAATCATTATATTGATACTTATGTCAGACAAGTAACCAAAAAAAAAGGGTTTTTATCTATATAATAAGTACACTTCTTTTCAAATTCAAATCCGAAGGCTATTGATACGTTTTCTTTTTTGATACGTAATATTTCTTCTCATCATTACAATAACAAAATCTCTCGTGGACGGCGTTCTTTATTCTGTTGGACCAAATTAATTGTTCAAGGTGTTCCATAATATTCCTGTCAAACACATTATAAAACTAACAGTACAATATTGAGAACACACTCGTTGAAAATTTCCATCATATTCACTCATGAGCATAATTTGTAAATAAAGGAAACTCACACAAAAAAAAAAGTTCTCAAAAGTCAAACCATTGGAAGAGTCAAAAACCAAAGGCTTGACCGGCCTTGAAAATGTTGCACATGAATCATAAATTCATACTATATATGTGAGATCCTACACATTCAAACTTCACCTCCAGAAATATTTGCTTATCCTAAAAACTTTCATAAATCTGTAATCTCAGGCGTTCATGTCTCAGAGTTACCTTAGTGCCCAAGAAACTAATACACTGACAACAAGAAATTACCTAATGTCACTCCATTCGACCAGAAAGCAACCTTCAAAGCCAATGAAGAGGCCTGTATCATCGCCTTTGAAGTCCATGCATCCCCAGGTTTACCGAGTCGAGCCAGCAAACTTCAAAGAGTTGGTTCAGAGGCTAACTGGTGCACCTGAGCACGATGATGTGGTTAAACCCTTCAAGAGTTTTGATGATTTGGCAAATGAGAGTTCTTCATCATTAGCATTTGATTTATCATCCTCATCATGGGGAGATTTATCACTTCAAACTCCTGCAAATCTCTCCAGATGGTAGCTTTTATATAGGACATAACATTTTATTTACTCTTGCAGGTACTTCCATTGATTGTAATTCTCCACATGCCTATTATGTATTAGCCATTTAATAAAACGAGAAAGAAATATAAGAAAGTAATGTTTATTAACTTTTTAATGGTAACTTGTGGAATAGTAGAATGAACTATTCTGCAGAACTTTACGGATTTTTTTTTCAATCATGATCATATTAAATCGGTTTTTTTTGGAGTCTATAGCTTTGATTGGTTAAACCTTTTTTTTTTTGTAACCAAATAATAATTTGAACATTTCTAATTTAAAACATATTTTAAACTCGATTCTATACTATATATAATTATATACATGTGGTATTTTGACACTTCCATTGAAAGAATTAATCAGTGATTCTATATACACATATATATAACTTGTGGAAGTAATTTGAAGTTAACGACAAATAATTAACCTAAGGGTTATTCATGTCTATAGATATAATCAAGATGAGCCGTCAATGTTCTTCTCGTCAAGCAATCTTCGTCGTCGTCTTTCTCGCATCTCTCTCCCGCCGCTTCATATAATTTTGAATCCATCATTTCCTAAAATGTAATTAAACATATATGAATCAAGAAATGAAAATATACCAATTACGTATAAAATCTACATTATAACCGGGTATGTAGTATATATGACTAACCAGACTAAGTATGTCGGCCGAAGATATTGTGAAGGAGGGGAAATCGGCCGGTTCAGGGCGGGCGGTGCACCTTAGCGTGGTGGTGCAACAAAGGACGAGAGCTACCATGAGCAAAGTAGAGAGATTATCCATTTTGTGATTAATTTTTGGATATTGACACCAATAATCACCAAACAATCTTTATATAGAGTCATTCTTGGTTAACTATATTCTTAATGTATTCTTTATTTTAGACTGTTTTGTTCTTATCTTTTATTTTGTCAGTGTTCTTATCTTTTCCACACACACAAAAATAGTAAATAAACACACATATATCTCTTTACTCGTCCTGGGAATAGGAAAAGAAGAATATATATAGTTTTCAACATATTTTTTTAGTTTTTAGTTTGTTGAATTTGATTAAATCTAGAGTATGCTAATAACTTTCTAAATATTAACCATCAGACCAAAACAATTTAGCTGTGTATATAAAAACTATTTCAACAACAACATGTACATCTATTTTTCTTCGAAAGTAACTAATTACCTTGTCTTCTTTATATTGAAACATATGGAAGTCGATCGTGGGACGCATGAATTCTTTTGCCACTGAGTATTGGCTTGGTCACTTGAGTGGAGCGAAGAAGATTGTGGCTGGACCGAAACCAAATTAATACACATGATAATGAATATCAAAAATGTTGATGTTAATCGAGAGCTCTTGGTCTAGTGGTAATCAGGAGCAAAGTTACATTGGCGCTTCTGGGTGCAAGTCCACCCATAATGTTTTAAGAACATAAAATAGTTATGACTGAATTAGCTCAGTTGGTAGTGAATGCACCCAGTGGATCTTATGGTAGGGATTCCATGCACCCACAATCACATTTATTACATATATAATATATTTTATCAGCATTATGCACCCATTAATTTATTTTTCTGGCTTCGTCCCTAATGATAATGGAACTCTAGCTGGAGTGCCTGTTCTGGGTTCGGATTGTCTTAATCACCTTCCCGCTTATATCTATGCGTGTCCAAATATAAGGTTTTGTGGGGATTAGTTTGAGTTTACCGTCAGGGATCCCCACGAACATCAAAATAAACAAAGCAAAAACAAAAATGTTGACGTGTTACCTAATGTAAAATCAACGTTAGGCCAAAATTACCATTATAAGGCCTTAAATATAATTTTCTTTTTGGGTTCAACCTGTTCTTATGAAATTCAACACCATCAATAACGTGAACATCACAGAGTCACATGTGGATTGGTGTTTCATTTTAGTTACTTCAGCCCATGATTCAGCAATGACCATTAGTACATTTTTTGTCGTAGTCATTAGTACATTAATCGCAATATGTACCACTATATAAAGTTATTTCCCGAGAAAACGATCGATCTTTACTGTTGTAAAGAAAAACAAATCGACGAAAGTTACCACGTCATGTAGCAATATTATAAATAACATTTGACCATTTGCATGCATGGACATATTACATCTACGTGACACACGGTCCGTATATATATATAGTCGACCTATACTTGCAAAGAACTCTAATGACGCACCAAATGACGCCACGCGATAAATCTCAACGAATACACCACCACAAACATATAGAAAACAAAAGATATGTCTGCAAAGGTGAAAAGCCATGATTAATTAGTGGATTCTCAACGTACTTTGCATCCATTTACGCTTATGTATACACGCACACACATAAAAAGCATGTATCCTGGAGATGAAACTGACGTTGGAAGGCCAAAAAAAAACTTATAACATATTAGTTACGGTGCGTGGCTCTTTTTTGGTTTTAATCAGTTACTAAACATCAAATTTGCAACTCAGTTTCTTAGAAACGACAGACGTTGTTAAAGATGATTTAAAGGCGATAATGTTGCCTGTTAACATCCATTGCCAAATATGATTTAGCGACACATTTAGGTTTTACCAATTTACAAAATGTTGTCGTTATATGGCTTGGTTTTGTAGTGGTTAATAACTTTACATGCGTTATTTGAATTACAATTGATAGAAAATATGTAAAAGATAGTCCCATACTTTTGACTAAAGTTTTTTCCCCTCGACTTTAATTAGAGATTTAATAAAAGTTCTTTATCTAAATATGACCTAAACCGTACGTAGCCGTCGCATATACTAATCTGTATGTATAAATCACCAATTCAACATGATCCAGATTATATACATCTCAAAACTGAAATTTCTTTTCCTCAAGCATAGGGAAATTCGTTAATTAGCAGAAGGGCAAAGAATCAAATGTATATATTCTTAATGATTCGCATGGATCTTATTAAGATTAAATCCAAGAGGGTATAAATAGAGATTGTACATATATATGTCTACAAATATGTAAACGAAGTATTATTGTAAATTTATATTTCTCTAACTGTTTTGATGGGAGATTTTTAACTTAGAAGTTTGTAATTATATAACCCGTACATAATAAATAGTATGCAAATGTGCAATGGAATGTTGATATAATTTTATACTGTAATAAATAAAAATTGGGATATTTTCAAAAAGCCAATATGTGAAGCTTTTCAATTGGACATTAAAGTTTGATTTCACATGAGACCGAACCAAAGACTTACGATGAGCACATTCACATAATAGCATAACTATTTATATATACAATGGAATGTTGATCTGTATTATAGTAAATGAAGTTGGAATTATTAAAAAGCTAATATATGAAGCTTTTGTATTGAAATTAAAGTTTGGTTTCACATGGGATCGAACCAAACATGAGTCTGGCTGACCATGAAAAGGTTCATGTCGAATAAATTAATTAAGCAATGTATATGTAATTGTTGGCCTCTACTTTATTATATATGAGATGCATGTGGCTGTTGCTCCACATATATTTTTCTAATATTCCTAAATGAGCTAACTTAATGTATTTTCTGATATAGTTTTTGATTAATTGTCATATTAACAACAAAAATATATTTTTATCAGAAATGTATACTTCACTAAAACTTCAGATTTCTCCGTTTCTCCATATTAATCAATTAAAATAAGAAATCTCTCAATTATACTTTGAGTCGGCATATTACTAGTTTATATTTCAATGTTTCCGTGAAGCAAGCAAGTATATATACTTTTTTGCTCGTAGGAGTGTAGGATATAGGGTTCTTTACAAAAAGCATTGGTCTCATCTCTCGTGCAAAGCACCAGTTTGCTTCAGTTAATTGGAAAGTGTTCCTTAGATTCTTTATTTCTTTTCGGTTTGATTAATTTTACTCCACCCTTTGTCTACCTTCTTTTTCTTTTTTAGATTGAAATGATGATTCTAGTCCCTCTCCAGTGTCCATCCCGTGTAGAAAGAAATCAAAAATATTTTATTTTTCTTCAACAAAAAGAGCTCCATCGTGGCTGTAAATATCATAGCAAGTATATGTTCGCAATACATCTGTTGATGCGATGCGATGCGAGAAAAAAAAAGAATTACGATCAATGAAGTTAAAATGCTCGTGGAATGTTTTTTTAATGTACTAGGGTTTATTTTTTTAATGCTCGTAGGGCGGGATATTAGTTAATTTGATATTCATTAAATGCTCGAGTTGAAATTTGTTTTAAGATTCAAAAATTTGGTTATCTGTTATGTCTTACTTATTAGTATGCGGTGGTATAGTTGTTTTTCGATTATTCTTGCTTTGATATTGTATCAAATTAACTAATTGTCCAACTCATAATTATAGATGTACAAATGTGGATTTGTGATAAAGTTTGATGACAATACTGTTTTTTTTAATTCTTATTCATAGTGATGTGTGCATGTGTCAGAAAGAGGCCTATAACAATTTTTATGTTTTTATGTATGGATTTTAAATATATATTATTTTGTATAATGTATACTTGCTTTACAACATTTGCTTGTAGACTAAAAAAATTATTCTCTATATTTTTAAAAGAGAAAATATTTAGTCTAGAATATAACATGGACATATGTATTGACTATTTATAGAAGTTGGGTGTTATTTTAAAATGACATATGTATAGAGATTTTTAAATCATTACTTCACTGGCACAAAACATTTATAACTGTAAATATTTTCTTTTAAAAGCAAAACTAATAAAAACGTGTACAACAAATGTATTTTGATATATATTATATGCATCAAGTTATAAAGGTTGGAAACATTGCAAAATTGTTTGGAGCAAAGTTTTTAACTTCACGATCTTCATCTTGATGTCAGTTCAGTGTCGGCCCTGGTCACAAGCAGAAGAAGCATGGGCTTCCAGCTGGTACACGATAATAAGTATTTTCGCGGTCACATATTTATAAAAAGTGACTTTAGCCTATTGGTTCTAAGAGAAATTACCAGCGCTAGAGGTGCTGGGTTTCAATTACCCTTAACTGCATTCATTTATTTTGGCCATAAATATAAAATGAGACACGTGTCACTCTCAGAACGCACGAATTGATGATGTGGCTTCACGGGAGAGAGGCGAACATTTCTTAATATAATACATAACGTTGAAAATACATTATTACTGATCACTAAAAAATTATGTTAGTAGTAATAAAAATGAAATGACAACACATTTATTAAAACCATAGAACGGCACGCAATAAGGTATTATGTAATATAGAAACTACAAATTAAATATGCTCAACGCAAACACACATAAAAATGAGACATCATATTTGGATATATTTAAATAAATAATTTTGAAATTACTCAAAAGAAACTAAATTATTAAAAATTACTTAAAAGAAACTAAATTATTAAAAATTAATATACAAATAAAACTAAAGAAATATTTTGTAACGTCAAAATAATAAATGAATAAAAATATATTATGTTAATAAAATATATTTTAGATTTTAAAGACTTCTAATTCATGTAATATTACAAAATTCAAAATTTGTTTATTACAATTATTATTTTACCATTAGATATATTAAAATAATATTCTAGATCGATATTCAATTGTCAGTTTTCAACTATTACACGTAAAAGATTATTGTTCAGTACGCTTTTTTTAGAAAAGAGGGTTTTATATTTTAAGTAGGTTATTGGAGTACTTTTTCTTTTCGTGAATTTATTCGAAATGAGATTCCGATCTTTTAAACTAAGGCCTTGATTGGTAGAGCATTAGCATTAGCAGTAGCAGTATGCTATAGAAGCAGTATGCTGCAGGCGTTGTATGCTTTTGTTAAACTGTTTAATATGATGATTGGTATAGCAGTATGAGTATGATATTTAAAATTATTATAAAAATTAGTATATAACATATAATATATTTATTTTTAATGAATATATTTCTAATATATATAAATATATTAACTTATAAAATTAAAAAGATATATAATTAATTTATTTTATTTAACAATTTAAAATTTATATTATAAAATATCTATTTCTAAAAATAATTTTTCAATTTTGAAATAAATTAAATTATATTTTAAATGTGAAATACTATTTTTTTTAAAAAAATATTTTTTATTGGAAATTAATTTTAGAAATCAAAATTTTATATTCTGGATATAAAAATAATTTTATGATATTATTAGATAAAATAAATGAATTAATTATATATTTTCTTTAATTTTATAAATTATAAATGCAAATGCTCTTCTAAAAGCTTCATCTGAGAGTATTGGCTAGAGAACATTGGCTAGAGAGCATTTGGAGAGCATTAGCATTTAGTAAATGCTTCGCTAATTGTTTTTCTGACAACTGTTGATTGGATAATGTAGAGCATAATGTTATACCAATCAATGCTTAAGATAATTTATGTTCTATGCATAATTATATTTTTTTACATAACTCTAAAATCTCGGACTTGATTCTTTATATTTTATTAGTTAATTGTGTTACATATAATAGAAATACTTACTTCAAACTAAAAAAGAAATCAAATTTAAAAATTAGTTATATATAATTTAATATACAAAAATTTAAATATAAATAAAAATGATAAATATAACAACTTTAAATATATTATCTGCGCGTAGCGCGGATAAATGATCTGGTGTTCATAAATAACTAATTCCAAAGAAAATTAAACAAAGTATTCAATCTTAATCTGAAAAGTAAACCTTTCTAGAAATATGTCATTCTTGAATTAGTCTGTATAATATACCAAACGTGTGAAATGTCGATTGTTTCTTCATCACTAAGGTATTACAGACGTTTGGTTATTTAATTTCAAGAAAAATATTTATTTTTATTTTTGCTATACGGACCCCAAACGAGCAATGGTGCCCCACAAAATATTTCTTGCTTTTACAAAGTTGGCTCTACAAGTTTTTAAACCCGCCATAGTGCAACATGACTCAAAAGCTGCTTATACAGTATAATATACGGTTGTATACCGTATTTTAAAGTGACTAAAATACCCCTGTTTATTTGTCCATAAATATCAAGCTCCAACAATGCAATTCTTCCCTTTTCCCCTTCTAATCTCTCTCATCTCTCTACTAGGAAAAAATAAGCAATTATGTTGTCCACTGTACCGGCCTTTTCCATGTCTGAACCGGGTTTAGTTAATCAATTTCAGGGATTCCAAACCGGGTTCACTCCTTGGGAATGGGACTGCTCTGATCTCTTTTCCGTTAACCAGCTGCCTCTTGAACCGGCCGTTCCCAGTCCATGTTTTGCTGAATCCGACTCTGGTCTCGTCAAAATTAAACCTGGTTTTGATGGCATCAAACCCGGTTCTGATGAAAATTATACCGGTTTCATCAAAACTAAACCCGGTTTTGACGAAGCCCAAAGTTCCCACGGCGTACCAGATGAACCGGACTCGGACGACCCAAAACAATGGACAGCCATCGTGAGTTTACACTCGGGAGAGCAGAATCATAACCGGAATAAACTAATTCAACCCGAGATGACCGAGGAGAAGAAGAGGAAGAGGATGGAATCGAACCGGGAATCAGCGAAACGGTCGAGAATGCGTAAACAAAGTCACATTAATAACTTAAGGAACCAAGTAAACCAGCTCGACTTGGAAAACCGTGAGCTCAAGAACCGGCTCCAGTTATTTACATACCAGCTTCAACGAGTGAATACAGACAACATCCAGCTCGTGGCGGAACAAGACATTCTCCGGTTAAGATTGTCGGAGATGAGGCGGATCCTGATGATCAGACGACAACAACAATGGGGACTCAATAACCGGAGAATGATCATGACTGAACAAAACCCATCTACGATCATGGATCATATGATATATATAAGTAAATAATAAAAACAAAAAAAACTAGAACGATACCATCAATCTCTTTCTTTGTCTCTCTATCTCTCTATGTAAATGACATTGAAGGTTTAGGGCAGAGGAAAACAAAGTTTTCGAGAAGGAGAAGAAGATGAAAAAGTTTTATTTTTTGTAATCTTTTTTTTTTCCACTCTCGTAGGAAGTGATCGTTGTCGTGTTATGATAAATAACTAAAAGAGTTATCACATTAATGCAATGATATAATATTATTCATACTTTATGGGAAGCTTTTGTGCGCAATGACAGCAAAGTAGTTTATTTAATTTATTTTTTTAATAAGTTGAAACATTAAAGTAATTAACAGGTTACACGAATAATTAAAGGGTAATTAAAATAAGCTATCCCAATATTCATTTAAATATATATATATATATCATCACAATGTGGGAGCCATGTTACTTTATCCATTAATCATGTCGGCCCAAAACAAGATTTGGTTCTGAAAGCCCAATAGGAAATTAAATCCTCAAGTCCATATATGTTTGAAGAGCACCTAAACCCTAACCTTCAGTGGAAGCCACAATTACAGAGCGAAAAAAACCCTAAAAAAGGATCTGACCAAACGATTCAAGAAACACAAAAGAACAAAGCAATGCACCAAAGAAACAAGATAAAATAAATAAGGACAGAGCTTTTAACACTTTTCCTCCTCAGGTAGTGTAACGGAAGTTGTTGTTGCTCTCTGCAACGGGGCTGTTAGAGAGTGGACAAAACGTCGTTGACTTTTGCAGAACACCTGTAGGAGAAGATCCCAGCGTGGGGCTGTTCGTTGTGCTGTTGAGTACTTCACCTAGAGGACCTCCCAAGGAGTTTCCCCATGAGATTGGTATCCAAGTATTCACCTTTTTGAGTGTTGTTTCCTGCTCAGACTCCTGCGATAGCCTGAGAGGTGACAGAGTGGTTTTGTCTTCACCAGTGGAGGAAGGAGATGATGATGATGATGATGCTACTGGAATTGACATTGAAAGCTGCGTCCAGTCTGACTTCAGCTCTTCGGGCCATGAGCTGTGGTTGTGCGGGTTCACCAATGAATCAGAGGATATGTGTCCAAACTCAAAAGAGCTGTTGTTGTTTCTCGGTTTGGGAGATTCCTTGGGTTGCAAGTTAACGGTGGATGGATACACCTGGCTCTGGACTCTGCTTTGCAACAATACGTAAGTAAGCTACGAACATGAACCACCAAATAGGCAAAGTATTGAAAGATACTCTACCTATTGTTAGACGGATTGATGTATTGAGCTGCGGTGGTGAGACTGCGGTTACGGTTAATACCGCCAGCAGCCACGGACTGTTGCTGCGCTGTAACCGCTTTGGATGCAGCAGCAGCAGCAGCGGCGGTCTGGTTAGATTGGACTTCCACAAGCTTTCTTGAACGGTGACGGCCTCTGTTGATGTGTCTTTCACAGTATTTCTGATCAGGAACAGCATCTCTTGAGCACCTCCATTTCTTCCCATCTGTTCTACGGCATCTCCCTGGCTCAGGATCCATGTTACCTCCTGCAAAACCTAGATGAAAAGTTCCCCATCCAACTGCACCAAATGCCAAACAAATAGTTTTAACCCCCAAGAGCCCCAATCTTGAAAAAACCTTTCAGGAGCAATCAATGTTTTTTTTGAACTAAATTTCCCTAACCATTTTTTGTATTACAAACTAGTTTTGCCCACACACTAAACCCGTTAAGCTAGTCTGTTTAAAAAATACTTTAGGAATCAGTTTCCCTTCCTAACCAAAATCATGAGAAAGTGAGGTTCTCCTTTGTTGCTTAAATGCCGGGACTTTTAAGAGCAATCAATACAATGTTTGGCATTTCATCCAACTGCACCAAATGCCAAACAAATAGTTTTAACCCTTTTGAGCACAAATCTTGAAAAAAACCTTTCAGGAGCAATCAATGTTTTTTTTTTAATGAAATATATTAAAAATCGACCCGTTTTTATAAGCCCGATTTGAACAAAATTTTCCAAACCATTGTTTTGCAAACTAGTTTTGCCCACACACTAAACCGGTTCCGCTAGTATGTTTAAAAATACTTTAGGAATCAGTTTCCCTTCCCAACCAAACCAAAACCATGAGAAAGTGAGGTTCTCTTTGTTGCTTAAGATGCTGGGACTTTTAAGAGCAATAAATGCTATGAAAGGACTTTGCACCTAAAAGTCTTTAAAAAAAAAACAACTAGAGACACAACAAAGCATTGGCAACAAATCTTGGAATCATGATGATTATCAATGACACTATATCAGCAAGTAGAAAGAAAGGGAGCTTACAAGAGCTAGGAGGCAAAGATCCATAAGGGAAAAAGGACTTCTGGATAGAGATGAGCAAACTAGAAGGAACAGGGACATTGGCTGTGATATACTTATAGATCAACGCCTGTTGTTCTAGCTCAGCCCATTGAGTCAATGTAAAAGGTCCTTTCCCCTGCATGCTCATCATCATCCCACCACAACCATATCCTCCTGCATTTTTCCACACAAAAAAAATTGTTTAAAAATAAAAATAAAAAAAACTTTGAGATATTTACATAAAAACCCATTTCACCACATCTAACTTAGCAGACCTCCTGAGTAGCTTCTATATTGAGGTGGGAACTGGTGGAGAAACGGCGAGAGAGAGTTCTTGTTATCCAAACAGACATATTTACTGAAGTCTTGAGCTTCTGGTTTGTCTGAGAAGCTAAGCATTTGTTCTTGTCGGAGAGAGTCAGAAGCAGATCTCATAAGTGGGAACCCCAACGACTTGCTGTAAGCAGCTGCGTAAGGGGAAGACAAGCTCTTGTCTTCTGCCATTGTTGTTGTCTTTGCTAGCTTTGAGCTTCGTGGCAAACCGGATCTGTCTTCTTTCAGATCTGGTGACCCATTTACATTACTAGTAACCGACCCGGGAACATGAGTCCCAATATCCATATAAAGAAGTGTAAAAGAAGTAATAATAAATAATATAAAAAAGCTAGATAATGACTTGAGAGAGAGTTGCCATGGGGAGGAAGAAAGCTTGAGCAAAGATGAGAGAGAGAGACGAGGGAGAAGACCGAGGCTAAAGTTTATTTTTGTTTTTATAATATTATTAGATTTTTGTTTTAAAAATATGATAATTGGTTGGGAGAGATGAAGCTTTGGGAGGAGACAAGAATGGTGTACTTAAAAAAAAACACATTCCGGATCTCGGACATGTTACAACATATTTATCCATGCTTTATATTTATGGTACAACACATTTAGTTATGATTAATAACGTTAATTTATCGAAGCGGTGAACATATTTTGATTTGAATAATTGTAATTTTCTTTTGGGTAAAAAATAATTGTAATTTGTAATGCCATTTTTACAAGAGTTTGCAAAAGGAAACAAAGGGTATCTATCTTATTAAAACTCAAGTACAAAATTGGAGTGTTTGGAGACTTGAATAGGACTATTAAAAGAATTTGGAGTGTTTGGAAACATGAATTGTAGTCTTTTAAAAAAACATTAATTTTGTTTGGAAACAAAGATAGTAGTATTAAGAAAAAAAGTAATGGGCTTATGTTATTAAGAAAAATTAAAAGTCCATCATATTATAATAAACTATCTATCTGGGCCAGATTTAAAATATACGAAAATGAGTCAATCTAAATGCCTAAAATTTTTTATTTTCTAAACTAACCATAAAACAAAATTTAAACTTTATACACATATTTCAAATCAAAATAATAATTTAAAGTTGATTTATATCAAAAATTGATTAAAAAATAATACATATATTCAAAAATGAATTTTTACTAAACTATTTTTCAATAACCATTATAAAAAAATATAGTCAATATATATAATAAAAATATAATACAAAGCCCAATTTGAAATACCAACTCAAATTATGGTTTTTATATTTTATATTAAGTTTTAAAAATATAATATATATAATTATTTATATGATGGTACGTATAAAATACTATTAATTATATGATTACTTATAGGATGGTCGTATAAAATACGATTAATTATATGATGACAGTATATGATATATAATAATGAATAGGGATGGGATTTCGGGCACCCATACCGGTTTGGTTCTGATCGGTTTGTGTTTCGGGTTTTCGGAGTCAAAGATTTAAGCCCCGTTAGGATGTTTCTAAATTTTGGTTTGTGTTTGATTCGGATCTTTGCGGGTTTGGTTCGCGTTTGGATAATCCATTTAAATTATTTTAAAAGTTTTAAATCATTATCTATTTTAAATTTCTCAAAATCTATAAATAAAATAATATATTACCTATAAATTTGAATAACATATGTCAGAATACCTAAGCTTAACATATCAATTGGCTTGATTTAAAATTTTGGATACGGAACCAATAATTATTTTAAGTATTTTTGGTGATTTGAGTATACTTTAACTATTGCAGATATTTACTTTTAACTATCTATATATATATTTTCAATTATTTAAACCAATTTAAAAGTATCATTCTTAATGTTTTATATACGTTAAATCTAAAAATAATTAATATATATATATAAGTATATAAGTCTATTTTTAGATAAATTCGGGTACCCAAATACTTCGGTTCGGATCAGATTTGGTTCTCTAAATAACAAAATTTTGAAAAATTTGAATATTTAATCAATTTATGTTCGGGTTTGGTACTATATTTTCGGATCGGTATCGGTTCTGTTCCTTGGATTCATTTTGTAAAACCCTAATAATTACATGAAAAACAAATATCAACATATTTTTCAAAATATACATCCGCGCGCCTGCGCGGGTCAAAATCTAGTATACTTTAAAAGTGAGTGTATATGTACAACGTATGTCTAACATACACTTTAAGTGAGATTTGTTTTTGTTAATTGAAAGCAAATAAAAGAATTGTCCTATTCAGATATTTATACTTGTATTGAGTGGAGTACCAAATATTTATCAAGATTCACGTGGTTCCAATGATATTTTTGGACCATCTTGGTCCTCTCCCCGTGGATTTTTGTTATTATGGAATGAGTAATTCTTGGGTTCACCCCCTAGGGTGAACCTCTAGGTTCACCAACCAATAGTGTTTGAGTATTTGATATTTGATATCTTTTAAAAAAGGAAACAACATTGAATTTCCAAATAAGATTATCTTTTTAAAATAAAACAATAAAAATACATAAAAATAGTTACAAAAAATAAATAAATAAATATTTTTAAGTCTTCAGCAAAATACTAAACCCTATACCCTAAATCTTAAACCGTAAACCCTAAACCTTAAACTTTGGATAAACTCTAAACGTTTGAAAATCTCAAACCCTAAATCATACATTAAAAACTAAATTTTAATAACACTAAACCCTAAATCCTAATCACTAAACCCTAAACCCTTGGGTAAACCCTGAACCCTTGGATAAATCATAAACTGTAAATCAAAAATATTTAAAATTAAACTCTAGAGATTATGATTTATCCAAGGGTTCAGGGTTTACCCAAGGGTTTAGGGTTTAGTGATTAGGATTTAGGGTTTAGTGATTAGGATTTAGGGTTTAGTATTATTAAAATTTAGTTTTTAATGTATGATTTAGGGTTTAGGATTTTTAAACGTTTAGAGTTTATCCAAAGTTTAAGGTTTAGGCTTTAGGGTTTAAGATTTAGGGTATATGGTTTAGTATTTTGCTGAAGACTTAAAAATATTTATTTATTTATTTTTTGTAACTATTTTTATGTATTTTTATTGTTTTATTTTAAAAAGATAATCTTATTTGGAAATTCAATGTTGTTTCCTTTTTTAAAAGATATCAAATATCAAATACTCAAACACTATTGGTTGGTGAACCTAGAGGTTCACCCTAGGGGGTGAACCCAAGAATTACTCTTATGGAATGGGCCATTTTATCCTTGATTCTGTGTATGATGATGTATCGAGTGATATTACACTAATGGTGACTGATTACTAAATGTTCTTCGGACACATTAAATAAGTGTAAATGTGTAATTAAGCAAAAAAGTAGTTTTATTTTTTAACCTTGTTGGATTGATGTGGTAATAAGAATTATTTGGGTCGACCGTCAATATAATACTCCCTCCGTTTTTTAATATAAATCGTTGTAGAGAAATTTTTTTGTTCCAAACTATATGTCGTTTTCGGTTTTCTATGTAAAATTTATTAGTAATTAATGTTGTATGACCAATGGTAATATATCTTTTATTTTTCTATTGGTTCAATTGTGGTTAAGTAAATAATTAATGATGTTTTTGTTTAGAAAATATAAGAAATTAATGGTTTTCTTAATTTACGTGTATAGCTGTAAAACGACTTATATAAAAAAACGGAGGGAGTATATTTTTTTTTTGATAAAAACCGTCAATATAACTGCCTTCAACTCTATTCTAATCATTTGAAACCATTTTTTCTTTTGAAACCATTTTTTCTTTTTCATAACTTCTTTATATTAACAGTACTAGTGTTAATGATGTGTGCATGCCATAAACTTGAAAACACGCACATATGTGTGTATATATATCACTTTCATGCATCACATCCAAACCTTGCAACTATTAGAAATTGACGTAGCTTATGGTGAAAAGTGATTTTAACAACAATGAAAAGAGATAGGATGTTACTACCAATACCATCCTACAAGAAACGTAGATGTTAGTTAAAGTTCTGAGAAATCTATTGAAACAATTGCAAATTAATGTAGTGCGTTAAAATGATATAGATTTCTCGAATTTTCACAAACCTTAATTAAAGTTCTGAGAAATCGTTTTAGTATTGGTAGTAGAGTCTCACTACCAGTCAACCAATATCACATGACAAACGTAGATGCGTCAAAAGATTTCTTGAATTTTCACAAACGTTAGTTAAAGTTCTAAAAAATCGTTTTCTGTAAGAAAAAAGGTTTGTGATTCTAGTTTTCCGTAGCTTTATTTTTTCGGGCAAGGCTGTTCAAGGTCTGATGATTTACGTGCATTTCTTCAAAATAAACGACAAACATAAAATCAAATTTCTTGTTTGATAAATAACTTTTCCACTCTATTTGTACAATTAAATTCTCTCAGTTTTAGGATTATGTAAGGTTATCAGCGATATTTCTGAATTATATCAACTTAAATGTTTGACTGTTTTGTAATATCAATGGTTATATATTAGGAAAAAAATAAGAGCATCTCCGAAAAAGAATTCTATTTTGAAGTTTTCAAAACTCTATATTTGAAGTTTAAAGGTATTCTTCTTCAAAAACAAAACTTCAAACTCAACTTCAAAACTATTTTCATTTTATAATATGGTATTTATATTTGTCATAGCTAATTTGAATTCATAAAACTTTTGTAAATAGCTAGCACATATATAAACATATTACAACAATATTAATTAATAAAATATTATATTAAAATTTAAATTTTTAAGCAAAATAACTTAATTAATATTAAACTTCAATAAAAAAATCATATTATTCCATAAAGTGATTTTCGTAATGCATATATGATCTACTAGTGCATTTCGAAGTAAAAAATGGCTCTCCTCATTTTTAATTTGTAGATTATTGATACAAATTATTAAAATCGGGTGATATTAATACTTGTAAATACATTAGATCAAAACAAAAAAGTAAAAGAGAAACATAAAATATTGCTAAAAAACTAACTTTTATCGACGATATTAATATTCGTGAATATATTCAATATGAAAAAGAAATAATTGTACGAAAAGACATCATCAACAACAAAAACCATCTTCAGTTACACAAAAAAATTGGACAATATTTGGAAATTTTGAAGGTTCCGGATCAAACTTACATGACTATTAGTTTTGTTGTAATATTTTAATTTGTGTAATAGTTATGTCTTCATGTAATTTTTTAAAAGTTTTTTGGTTAAGTTTTTTTGTATATTTTTTTATCTAAATCTAGTTTTAAATATTTTAAATCTTATTTTAAAGTTTTATATAATTTTATGTGTAAACTTTAATTTTTTAAACAAAACCTAAAATATTTATAGGATATAACTTTTTTAAATATTAAAACAATAAACAAGAAAATGTTTATGAATCATAAATGTGATGTGTAATTGTAAGGACCAAAATGCAAATAAAAATATGAAACTTTAAATTTGAAGTTTTGAATAGAAAAACTTTAAATATAGAATTTTACTATTCAAAACTCCAAATTTGAAGTTTTGAAATTCCTTTTTGGAGAGCAAAACACTTCATATTTGAATTTATAGAGTGTTTTTTTGAGATACTCTTAGTCTCCTCTTTGGGATATAGGTTTCGACCTAGCTATATTCCCTGCTTACAAAACCAAAGAGAATAAACAAAATAAAAGATGATAAAGCTGTTGTGAACTATTAGCTCAAGATATAAATGATTATGTATATACTTGTATTTATGGAGAAAATAGAATAATAATAAAGGAGAGAGTGAGAGTTGGTCGTGTGATTGTGATGAGTAAAGAAGAAAGTAATCTTTTTATTATTGTTGTATCTTTTTCATTTTCTACGAATAAGAACTTAACTCAGCTATTTATAGTGCAACAAAATTACATAGTCATCATCTCTTTAATAGAGAACAAGAAACGTAGAGAAGACTAAGATGATGTTATAACAGGACATGTGTCCAAGTTGAATAATCATTCTCTTTTGATATTTATCTTCTAACACTCTCCCTTGATTATTCATTTTATATTACGTAGTGCCTTGTTAAAAACCTAATCATGGAAAAATTCATTGGGACAAAAACCATGACAAGGGAAAAAGAGTACATTACCGTAATCTCTCCCTGGAATAATGGACATAGCTTTTCTTCATAGGTCACGCAAATATCGCATTCCGATACCGTAGATGTGTTTTCGGAATGTTGTAGTCGGAAGAGCTTTGGTGAACAAGTCAGCCGGATTTTTGCATGACCGTACATATTAAATGTCCACTTCTTTATTTTTCTCGAGCTCCCTTATGCACGAGAAAAATCTTGGAGGGATGTCTTTGTTCTGTCGCTCTTCATGTAGCCTTCCTTGAGCTGAGCAACACAAGCCGAATTATCTTCAAATATTTTCGTCGGCTCTTTCTCGTTGACTATTCCGCTTGATTCTTGTATGTGGTGACTCACTGACCGAAGCCACACACATTCTCGACATGCTTCATGAAGCGTAATAGTTTCAGCATGATTCGAAGATGTCGCAACCAGAGTTTGTTTCTGGGACCGCCAAGAGATCGCGGTTCCACCAATTGTAAAAACATAGCCAGTTTGTGCTCGACTTTGTAAATATCATGTATCTGCAAAACCATACCAAAATCGGGGTTCCTAGGATAAATTAATCCTAAATCAATACGTACCTTGGAGAGAACGGATATGTTATCGACGCCGTTCTAATTTTCATAAATAGAAAATGAGCTATATCTCGCAAAGACATTAATGTCTAAAAGTATATTTAATCAAACACAACTCGCAAGATATATAAGCTCATATATGCTTTATTACCATTAGCATCTCCAAAATACTTATTTATATAAGATTTTACCAGGATCTTTTAAAACATCTTTTTCAACATTGAGAGATCTATTTACTATTGGAGTACTCAAAGGAGTCGTTTTATCCATACGAAAGCGTTTCAATAACCTTTTCGTATAGTTTGATTGATGCATAAAATCCCTTCTCGGAGATGCTCTATCTGGAGCCCAAGACAAAACTTTGTCTTACCAAAATCTTTCATTTCGAACTCCTCTTTCATATGAGTTCGAGCATCATCAACCTACTTTTGAGTTCCATTTATGTCTTGTTAGCTACATATACAACAATGATCACAAAGCCAGATGACAATTTCTTTATAAAAACGCATAGACATATCGCATTATTCACATATCCTTTACTCAAAAGATATTCACTTAAGCGATTGTACCACATGCGTCCGGATTGCTTTAATCCGTAAAGTGATCGCTGTAACTTGACCGAACAAATCTCCCTGGATTTTTTTTTCAATGCCCCTGGCATTTTCAATCCCTAAGGGAGTTTCATATACATATCGTTATCCTACGATCCATACAAATATGCAGTCACAACGTCCATGAGATGCATTTCAAAATTTTTAGACGCCGTTAGGCTCATCAAAAATCTAAACGTAATTGCATCCATTACCGGGGAATACGTTTCCTCAAAATCAATTCCCGGTCTCTGAGAAAAACTTTGGGCAACTAATCAGGTTTTATATCATGTTACTTTTCTCACGAATACCCACTTATACCCGACAAGATTTGTATTCTCATGTGTTATGACTATAAGTCTAAAGACATTCCTTTTATTTTGGGAGAATAATTCAGTTTGAATGGCCTTCTGCCACTCCTCCCAATCATGTCTTTTAAACATTCCAAAATGGATCTTGGATCGGGATCATCATTTTCATGATCAATATCTTTGGACACAGAAAAGGAGAACATTCCATCAACATCTTTCATGTTATTTCTGATTCATAACTTTTCATCTCAATCGTAGTTGATGAAAATCTCTTACTTTTCTGTTCCCTTCTCGTCATCTGGATCCCTATCTTTATTTGGTTTTTCTTGAACCTTTTCATTTATGTCTTCTTTCAGACATTTTTCAGTATCATGTTCTTCTGGAACCTTTCCACTTATGCTTTTTTTTTCCAGACATATTTCAATATCAGGTTCTTTTGAAACATTTCCACTTATGCCTTCTTTCAGACATCTTATAATATCAGGTTCTTCCGGAACCTTACAACTTTTCTCAACCAATATCTTTCGGGGATTTTTATCTCTAGAACCCGCTAGTCTCCCCCTCTATAACTGAACCCAAGGTTCATTCATTTTGTTACCATCAGTTTGTTCTTTAGGAACATCAACTCTTGATGGAACATTTTCAGCGGGTATATCATGTCGTATCTGTGAACACATTTGGTAACTGGTTTGCCAAATTATGCAAATGCACAATTTTCTGAACTTCCAGCTCTCTTTGATTTGTAGGGGGACCAAAGTGTAACAACGAATGTGTACACCATGTAATTTATTTAGGAATTTCTCAAATTCCTCTCCCTAACGCTGGAATTCATTCTCATTAAAATGGCAATCGGTAAATCATGGCGTAAACATATCACCAGTTACCGGTTTAAGATACCTTATACACAGCTTGTTCTAACTCTTCTAGAGTTTTATACATTCCCGAGAGCATTTTTAACTCTCCAGGGACTTCTAAATATCAAGATGCAACTCAAGTCGTTCTTGTCCTACCAGACATATCAATATATTGCATCTATTTTATATTTTCTCCAGTGACCTTGGAACAAGACGCTTTTCATACCTCAAGGTCATCTTTCATTTCATTCTTTGGAGAAATATATACCTTGGACTTTTGGTCCAAAAATCTCTCGTTATTCTAACGAGCTTTATATCGAATTGATGGCCAATCAATTCACTATACCCTCATACATAGAGGTAGATTCATAATCTTTACTTTTATAGTGCTTTTTCATTTATTGTCGACGATCTATTTTTTCTTTGGTTCTATTTTATTACCCGTACTGATATGGTTAATCGAGATCTCTTTATCATCGATGATTTACTCAGGTACCTGACTATTATATTAACCATATCAACGGTCTCATCATGAGATTCATCCACTATTCATATATTTGCTCCTTTTCGAGGATTCTTTTGAACCAAAGTGGTCTATCAAGTCTTTAGCATGCCATAGACTCATATATCGTCCGTTTAGGACACTATTTTCTTATTGGAGCATTTTCAGCTGGAATATGAGATTTCATTATTTCATCACAATGTCTGGCAGGTATTTTGGAAATGGATTATCCTACTTTTCATTGTAATCCATTTCACATATCTCATTCCATCAGCTTATCATATGCTTCTAGCAAACTTGCGAGCATATTTGTAATTATTCATATACTTTATCCCTCTGGATTGTATATGTCTTTATTACATGCACAACTGCATGTTTACATCCGATCATGGGGATCATCTTACTTGAGTTTAATTTATCAAGTTCTTTTTCGAGTGCGAACATAATTTTTTCAATGTTCCACTTACTAGGATTCTTTAATTCTCTCTCTAGAGATGATGACACTCCATGTCTAAAATCTCGTACTGAATCCCACTCTAGAACCAATAACATATTCAGTTTTCCCATTTGGGATGAATTATGTTTCAAATCCTTTAGAGTGAGATCTAAATTTGGGGTCTGCTTAAAGAAATCACATATTGTGAACTTGTTTGATGATTCATCACCCATGATGGTTTCCTTTATTTTCTTGACATCCTATATGTGAAAAACTTCTAGTTTTTCAGCATTTCACAATAATGTTGAACATTATTGGAGATGACTATATATCAGTAAACTTCAGGTTTACCATTCATTAATAATTTTGCCATCTTTTTCTTATGCATGTCTTTTCATCATAAGTTCTGCTAAAGCCAATAATATGTTTATATTACTAGATACTATACTTATTTAGTTTGAGAGAGGAAAGATATTTGTTACCTTTAGTAGTCATGTACGATGACTCAATATCTGCTATGTATATCTATCTCCATCTTGAATCTTAAAATCTCATTCAGAAAGATAATTCTCATATCACATCGATATTTTATTTTTATTTTCTGGACCAACCAGAAAATCTGAATCATCAAGATGAGTATTGAAGCTATGAAAGATGGTTCGGGCTCATAAGAGACGAAGTTTAATATACTTCCTTTCTATTTCTCTTTTTGATTTTCCGTATAGATCGGCTAAATATTTGGCGTACGACAACTACATACCCAATTTTCTTTTTTTGGCCGTATCTATAGCAAACTTTTTTTGTTTGCTTTTTATCACCCGACCACTTTCATTTTTCGTGAAAGTTCTAATTATTTCACATGGACGAAATCTTCTTCTTCGTCCTCTTCCACGACCACGATAGCGGCTTCTACCGCATCCAAATCCTCGTCCTTTTCTAGTAGGACTGACTTGATGGTTTAGTATCATGATTTTATTTTTTTCAGTTTTCACGGAGGATTTATATCAACTCCAACCATTTAGTGAATCCTTTCTTTCAAAGATTTATTTATCAAAGATCTTTCAGGTATTTTCTCATGATACACCTCATCTTATAAACCATCATTGAATTTGTGTAAATATCATGGCTTTATCTTTTTCTCATCCGATATAGTTTCAACTTATCGATGATTTCTCAAAGCTTATTTTCTCTCAGTTGCATCTTTGCACCCACTGCCCAAGTCTTATAATTATTTTCGTAATATTAAGGGTATTTAGTTTGAGCTTTGTCAAATTTGACATGATAACCATATTCATGGAATAATAATATATAAAGACGGAAATTTAAATGCATAAATTAAAAGCATAAAATAAATGCATAAATTAAATTGCCGAAATTTAAAGAGCATAAATAAAATCGGGAGGCTCAGCCTACCACATGATCCGAGGAGTCATTGACTACCATATTGATCATTTTTATCAAGGTTTGAGGAGACATGGTTTACCATATTAATCTTTTCTTTTTATTCAAGGTCCAAGGAGACTTAGTCTACCATTTTTGACTTTTTTTTATTTACGGAGGCAAAGCCTTCCACGTGACCCTCCTTTTTTTTCAAGTCACGGAGGTAAAGCCTACCACGTGATCATCTGATCGTAAATGCACAGCCTACCATAACGATCAGTCGGAGAAAGCAACGCCTATCATCCCGAAAAATAAACGGAGAAGGACTAGCCTCTCACTCCGGAATAATAATAATAATATTTAAATAAATTAAGTATATTAAAACACATAAATTACCTCGACTGGTTTAAAAACTTTCGGATTGATAAACCTCAGTTGGTCAAAACTTCGTGCTGATAACGTGTTGTGAACTATTAGCTCAGGATATAAATGATTATGTATATACTTGTATTTATGGAGAAAATAGAATAATAATAAAGGAGAGAGTGAGAGTTGGTCTTGTAATTGTGATGAGTAAAGAAGAAAGTGTTCTTCTTATTATTGTTGTATCTTTTTCATCTTCTACGAACAACAACTTTACTCAGTTATTTATAGTACAACAAAATTACATAGTCATCATCCCTTTAATAGAGAACAAGACACATAGAGATGACTAAGATGATGTTATAACAGGACAGGTATCCAAGTTGGATAATCATCCTCTTTTGATATTTATCTTCTAACAAAAGCCAATTATTTATGCAGCCGTGGCATTTTTGGGAAATGGATGCAGATTTTTTTTTTTTTTGACAAAAGGCAAGGATGCAGACCTTTTATCACAAAATATCCTAATAGTTTATAAATTTTGATAGTCTAGAAAACAACATATTAGTATGTTTCAAATAATGACTAGAAGCTATAATTTATACTATATTTACTTTTTTTTGAACTGCTTTATTTACTTTTGTATACTATGTTTTATCGACAAAATAGATACTATTAACAGACCAAAAAATATATATATATATATTGTACGAATTGTACATTGTTCAAGTATGCACTTATGGATATGATTACCTCACTCGAATATTTGTACCGATCTTCAAATTTTATCAATCTATTCAGTTTTTTATTACAGAAAAATAATTGATTCTGTCAACGCTTCGTTATATTAGGCAGTATTCTTTCGTTGTGATTATACAATATTACAATGCAAATATAAAAAGCTCAATAATCTATTCATTTATACGGCACCAATCGATTTTTTTTTATCAGTAAACCAACCCACTTGATTTCACTAGCCTAAATATATGGTTTAATAATCCGAAAATGTTGAAAAAATATATAAAGTTTGAATATTACCATATGAAATCAATATATATTTCTTAGTATTTTTTTCTAAGCATTTTTCCAATTTAAAAGTGTGAATGTTGGTATGTTCAGTATGTTTCATATAGTTGATCCTTCCAAATACCTTGCCTGGTGTATGTTGGCTAAACGCAGAAAACAAATTACACATATGAAATAATACTTCATCCCCACAACTATACGTATTTACGAACGTAAATATATTTAGCACATTAACAACTAAAAATCACTACAAGAAAACACAACTATAACAACGAAAATTAATGAGGAAATTTAATCTTCGTAAATGTACGTTGACTTTACGATTATCTTACGAGAAAATTTAAAATCAACGTTAGTTCGTTGTAAAATAACGACAAAACGATTTCTTCGTAAAAACGACGTGTTCCTCATAAATTCGACGTAACAATAGCGTCTAGTTTACGAGGAAATATTTTACGTTTACTTAACGACAAAATTTCGAGTCCACCAACTTTGTAGTTGTAACACGTTTTTTGTTACGGCTACCTAACTAAATTTCGTCGTAAATTTCTAGTAAACTTTCAACTATCAGATTCGAAAATTTCATATAAATATAGATGTTTGAACATCATTTTAAACACAACAACAAGAAAAAAAATAAAAACGTGAAAGAAAAAAAAAGTCGGACTCCGGGAATATTTTCGAGTTGCAGAGGTGGATGTATATGCACAAAGATGCTAACGGGAGAATGACGAAATAATACCTCGAAGGACTGTAGACATTTATGCATCAAGCAGATTCCACACCGCTCGCCCAAGAAAGCAATAAGATGTTCTATCTTTGTCGTAAATGCAACAATTCGAAATTGGCAAATCGTGAAAATGTTTGAAAGCATTTAATAAATAGAGGTTTCACGCCAAATTACTATATCTAGTTTCAACATGGAGAATGTTATAATTATGAGAATGAAGCTAGTAGTAATAGCAATTTTCAGGAAGAACCGGTTGATCATCATTTGCATAATGAACATAGTTATCATCAGGAGGAGCAAATGGTAGATTATGATAGGATTCATGATATGGTAGCTGATGCATTCGTAGCTCATGATGAAGATGAAGAACCTAACATAGATGCAAAAAAGTTTTATGAAATGTTAGATGCAGTGAATCAGCCACTTTACAGTGGTTGTAGAGAAGGTCTCTCTAAATTGTCATTGGCTGTTAAAATGATGAATATTAAAACTGATCACTATCTATCTGAAAGTTGCATGAATGAATGGGCAGACTTGTTTAAAGAGTATTTGCCGGAAGACAATGTGTCTGCTGATTCTTATTATGAGATTCAGAAATTGGTTTATAGTCTTGGGTTGCCTTCGAAGATGAGAGACGTTTGCATCGACAATTGCATCGACAATTGCATGATCTACTGAAGAATCAGGTATTAACTCAAACTCTTAATTTTTGCAGGTGGATCGATCAAACTCTTTTTTCATACATGATCTGTATTTCAACGTTCTCTTTATTTTTGCAGGTTGATTATGACGACGAAGCAGATTATCCTACGTGGTTTCACGAAGTAATTCAAGCTCCACTTGCAAAGGTTACCACATCACATATATATTTCACACGAAGCTATATTTTTCACACATATGAGTGTGGTAGACAGCGGGCAACCAGTAACTATAGAATATGTGTGAAAGGCGAAACATATTTCTACGGGATCATGCAGGAGATTATTGAAGTCGAATTCCTAGGGTTATTGAAGCTGAAATGTGTCATCTTCAAATGTGAATGGTTTGACCCCGTCGTCAACAGAGGTGTTCGGTTTAACAAATTCGGTGTAGTTGATGTCAATGGTGGACGAATGTACATCAAATTCTTTTTTTGGCATACATGATCTGTATGATTAATTTCTACGTTGTCGTTATTTTTGCAGGTACAACAAATTCGAGCCTTTCATCTTAGCTTCACAAGCAGACAAAGTTAGCCTCATTCCATACCCTCGGATGAGAGAATCGAGAATAAATTAGTTAGCCGTGATCAAAGTTACACCTCGTGGACGAATCATCAATGGAGAAGAACCACCATTGAAGGAAGAACAGATAAATAAAGTCGAGAAACCTGAAAAACAAACTTATGACATTCCTTCTCATTGATCCTCATAATCATGAGTACGAAGATCTTACCGACGATACCACAGACGAAGCTGTTGAAGACGAGTTTAATGAATATGATGATGTTTCTAGTGATGACGAGAATGTCGATGTATCCGACTGATGTATTTGTTTTTAATATGATTGATTTTCAGACTTAATGCATGTGATTTGATGGATTTAATAATGAAAATCAATTTATATAATTTAATTTTGTGTAAAGGTAATGGGCAGTTTGAATTAGAAAGAAGAGATTGAGACTATAAGTTAAGGAACTGTTGTTTTATAATTTGGGGTTTGGAATGGAAAGAAGATATTGAGGTTAAAGGGAAGATGGGTTTGGGGTTTGGAATATATAAAGTAGAAGATAAGAAAGATGGGGTTTGGTGTTTTGGATTTTAGGGATTTAAACATAATCCTCGTTACTTCTTCGTAAACTAACGAGGAACTTACGAAGAATCTTAAAAATAAAGAACGTGGGACTTGTTAATTCTGTGTAAGTAGAATTCGTCATAAAGACCTCGTAGTTGGAAAATGCGGACCTTTGTATTTACTCGTAAATAAGAACATGGGCCTTGCTATTTCCTCGTAAATTAACGAGGACGTTACAAGGAAACAAAACGCGGGCCTTTCTAATTCCTCGTAAAAAAACGCAGGCCTCGCGAGTTCCTCGTAACTTTACGAGGTAATTACAATGATTACTAATTTCTTATATATACACGCGAGCTTCTCACTTCCATTTCGTCTTCACTTCCTCTTTTTCTTTCGTAGCAATGGTACGTACTCTCTCTATTTCCTCTCTAATTTGATTACTTTAGGGTAGATTAGGTGGTTAGTGTAGGGAATTCAGATAGGTTTACGGATTTTATGTTAATTAGTGTTGATTAGATGGTTAATGTAGGGAATTTTGCTAGATTTATAGAATTTTTTAATTATAAAATTTGTTAATAACTTTTGATGTTAATTTTAAAAAATAAAATTTCTTTCCAGACGGTTCGACAGAACAGACTTACTCCCCATTACAGAGAGATGTTCGGGGAGCCTGGTAATCGTTTAGACCCGTCTTCTTCAGCTCCCGGTCCTTCTTCAGCTCCCGGTTCTTCGCGTCCGGAGACTGTCCCCGAGACTCAATCTTCTCAGAGAGTCTCTCGGTTGCCTTTTTCTGGTGCACCATCGGTTCCTCGAATCGTTGCACCACCGGTTCCTCATGCTCATGTCCCAAAGGTGCCTCCTCTGATGGCTCCTCCGATGCCGGCCATGATTAATCCTGATTTGATGATGCCGCCGAGTTCTCCTTACTCGCAGTACACGTTCGAGGACCTTCTCGCTCAGCCACAGAGAAGGTTTATCAGTCCTAGACCCCGACCGATCAGACGGAACTTTGTGTTAAGTTACATTTTTTTAAATTATTTTAAAATTCTTTTATAACAATAATAAATAATTTATACTTTAAATTTGTTTTTCTTTTCAGGTTTGAGGTCGACAGATGTGTTGCTTGGAACGTAACCGAGACGATCAAAGGTTACTTCTCCGAGCCACATCCGAACTGGAAAAAGACGCCGATCTACGTCAGTGGTTCAAAATTTTTGCTGTGAGTTACTATTAATTAATTATATATAGTTTAATTTTTTCTGATTTAGATTTTTTAATTTTTTAAAACTAACTCTTAATTTAATTTTTTCTGTTACAATAAAAATACCATTGGTCCATGGGGGTCAATGAGAAGGTGAAGAAAACGTTTAACGCGAAGGCGAAAGCTCGCTTGTTGGACACGGTCTCTAACTGGAAGGGTGACTGGATCGTGAAGGAGTATGAGCGTGGCAA
The DNA here is from genome assembly GCF_000309985.2 of Brassica rapa. NCBI lineage: Eukaryota > Viridiplantae > Streptophyta > Magnoliopsida > Brassicales > Brassicaceae > Brassica > Brassica rapa. Next base: position 32,582,084 of record NC_024797.2, read on the forward strand.
ACCCCCTGAGCTCACCACGGAAGTGTGGGATGGCCTCATCCGGTATTGGTGGGATCCTGACTCCATTAGAGTCGCTGAATCTTGCTCTGCCTTCCGTCAGACGGTAGATGAGCACGGCCACGAGCCGATGCTTCACTCTACGGGTCAAAAACCCCACGCCGGTATCCGTCTGGATATGGTAATTCAATACGGGTCAAGAACTCCCGTCTCTTTTGCAACTTTACAAGAGGATCCACAAGAACAAGGAGGGCCAATTTCTAGATGCTAGGTCCGAGCAGATCTTCAACGACTTGGTTGGTCGGGTTGAAGACAACCAGACCTAGCTGACCCAGCAGTCCACCGACGGATTACCCGTTACTTTATCCACACTTGAAGTGAATAGGATTTACGAGAAGTTAAAAAATTTTAATTTTTTTTTTATTATTCATTTAATTTAACTTTAACTTTTTACTAACAGTATTTGTTTTTTATTTTTAAGGTTGTCCCTAAGTAAAAGGGACGTACGTTGGGGATTGGTTCCGTCAACGATGTTCCGAGAGCGACATCGTCTTATGGTCAGAGACGGGATGATGAAGTCACTCACCTGCGTAACGAGTTGGACTCGACGCGATCTGCGTTCACAGCTCTTATGGGTGGAGTCGAGGGCTTCTTGGACGTTGTAGCGGTCACAAATCTGGAATGGGAGTCCTTGTTGAGGAACATGCGAAGACAAAATCCCATTCCAGGCGAGTCATCCGACACACATGACGAGGCGGATGTACAGAGGAGTGAGGAATTCTACCGGTGAACGACCCTTAGTTCTTTTTTTTCTTTTCGTTGATTCTATTATAAATTCAAAACTTATCTATGTATAAAATGTTTTCGTATTTACATTAATTTTTAAATTATATTTTTATTAATTAATTAAATATTTTTTTTTTATTTTTTATTTTTAATTCTGGAATATAAAAAATCGAAGTAATTTCAAAGCTAAATTACGACTACATTGCGTGGAAAGTTTATGAAGAAGTTACGAGGAAAACATTTACGTCAGCACTACGAGGAAAGCTTAACGAGTATTTTATGTGGAGGAGTTTACGTGTAATTTACAAGGAATGACTTTCGAGTTATTTACAAAAAAATGTAGCGTCCTCCTTACGTGGAAAGGTTACGTGGTTTTGACGAAAAATACTTTTCTTTGTCTTCATGATGAAATATGTTTCTCGCTAGTTTTCGACAAATTGGCGAGGAAATATGCATTACGAGAAACGAATAACGATAAAGCTTGTTTTCTCGCTAATTCCTCGTAAAGCCTTATTTACGATGATCTTACTACGAGTTTCGCCGTCGTTAATGTTGTCTTTTCTTGTAGTTAATGTGGAAATAGTATTAATCATTATTTAATCGTATCAGTTATTTTCATCAACTACCGATCACATTTGTACCGTATATACTATACTAACTAGTAGACCAATCATTCAGAATCGATACACATCATTTGAACCTCATAACAAATAAGCTTCGGGTTTTTGATTAAATATTGATGTAATATACCATTTCAGAACACTTAAATACGTCTTAAAATATGTTTTCTTCTCAGATCAAACTAGTTGTACTACATATGATGACGATAAGATGTGTTTGGTTTTTAGTGTCAACAATAATATTTTATCCTTTTAACAAATTAACGAATATCGGAAATATTAAGGTTTAGAATGGTAAAAGCAGTTCAAACGATGCAGATCAAGCGGATCATACAGATTAAGCAGGAGAAGTGCGGATCAAACGGATCATGCATGAGATATGCAGATTAAGCAGATCATGTAGGCAGATTAAACAACTATTATAATTTTGAATGATAAAAATAGTTTAAATAAAGAAAATTATTGTTTAAATCATAAAAAATATAATAAAATATATCAAAACATAATATAGAAATATAACACATACACAACAATAAATCTTGCACTGAAACCATGCTACCGCAATTTTGAAATCAATATATAAATAAAATAATTTTAACTAACCTACATATTTAAATTATACTCCCTCCATTTTTTTATATAAGTCGTTTTACAGCTATACACGTAAATTAAGAAAACCATTAATTTCTTATATTTTCTAAACAAAAATATCATTAATTATTTACTTAACCACAATTGAACCAATAGAAAAATAAAAGATATATTACCATTGGTCATACAACATTCATTACTAATAAATTTTACATAGAAAACCGAAAACGACATATAGTTTAGAACAAAAAAATTTCTCTACAACGACTTATATTAAAAAACGGAGGGAGTATTACTATATTTTGCATAATAGACATTATAATTAAACACTCATTGTAAATATAATAACAGATATTTAACTAACCCACATAATTACCTTTCTACAAAAACCCCTCTTTGCTAATTTATATTCATATATATATAAAATTGGAAGTTAAAGAAATAAATTATACCTAAATCAGATAAACGAGAGTATTTTTTTAATTACGAATTTAGTTAACTATAAATATAGAAAATGGTTTTTAAATAAAGTGTAAGATTAGTTAACATAACCAACATGAGTCCTCTTCTTTTTTTTTATGTATAGAAATAGTAAGTAGTTATATTTATAGATGATAATTAAATATTTTCAGAATATTTTAGAGAAAATTATCTATTGGTTAAATAGAAAGTGGAACAATTGAACAACATTAAAAATGGGGTGGGTCAAACTGCATGCACATGTCCTGCTTTTATGCAGAAAATAATAAAAAAAAAACAGTTCTCCAGCATATTATTTTTATAATTAAAAGAAAACATGAATGGCAATATAAAAACAGTTTTCCAGCCCAAGTGGATGAACTGTCTTAATCCCACTCTTCCATTCAAACACTTAAACATGAGGAGCATGGTTTTGTCAGAAGTGTTTTAAGTAGAATGGAATAAAATCCCCTAGCCAAGAACAAAAACGTGTAATTTCTTTTTGTCATCAACGCGTAATTGCTTTTACAAATATAAATGCATGCAAGTGTTTTTTTGTTTAATCCTCGGAGTATCTTTGGAAAGGTTTAAACTAATTCATAAAAGGATATATTCGCATTTTAGGTTCTTAAATGCGGCCTAAAACATAATTTATAGCTGTGTGGCCATACACATTTAATATAGAAAGGTTACTTTGAATACAAATCACTCAGAACATCTCCAATCTCACTTTATTTTCACTATAAAATAAAATTTAGAGTCAAAAATACTTTAATAGTACTATATTTCTCACTCTGTAATAGAGTAAAAACAAATTTATTTCAAATATAGAGTAACTTGTTTTTTTTGTTCATCACTTTATTTTCTACTATAAAATAGAATACTATTTAAGAAAATTCAAACTCTATTATAAAATTACTCTATTTTCTAATAAAAAATAGAACAAATCAATAGAGATAGTCTTAGCTTACCGGTCTACTCTACTAAACTATCCATGTATGCTTATGCTTTTTTATTTTGCTAAAAAATGCATGCAATTGCTTTGAATTCCATGTAAGAAAACTCCACCAAACAAGCGAGAAAATCATAACTCAAATAAGATGTTCATATGGTATTTTCCGCAGTTAAAAAAACTGAATTTGGTATTGAGCTTTGACATCTCAATTATTGGATACAGCTTGAAAACATATTTTACTTTTCCCAGATAAAGCAAAGACAAAAACGCAATTAGCCAGAAAAGAAACAAAAACCATAGGCTATGAATGTTTATTGTGGTTGACATGCGGGACGGACTGGACTGCAATTAAGGTCACCATTTAAACTAATTATTTGGATATATGTGATCTGAAGATTAAATAATATAAAAAATAAAGTGGAGCACGGACGGTTTACATTACATATGCAAATTATAAATACAGCAAAAGAGGTGTGTTTCAAAGTGCGTTCTTAATTATTTGTATTTTAATTGATAATAAAATATTTTAAAAATACACATAATTTACGGCACATTTATCTGAATTTCAGAAAACTAGTTATACTCTGTAACATTTTTTAAAAAATAATAGTAAAATATGATTTTTATTTCAGTTTATAATATATTGTTTTGGTCACCTTTCACATATTATTTTAAACCGCTTCTTTTATCTGAACTGCAATATGTGTTTCTATTATATCAACAGCAGTCAAACCACACTGTAATATCTAATCTGCTTGTCTTGTACCCTAGACCGCTGTTACCATTCGGAGCCATAGTAGTTAAAAAAGTGAATTTGGATAAGATGTGGTGAATAAATAAACTGGTAGAACATCAGACATGGTGTTCGAAAAGTGTAGCCATGGAAAGTGTCTACATGATAGGTGAGCGATATGTGTGATAGGTTCTATTCTTAGCTAAAGGGTTAGACTTTTAGATTATTAGTAGACAGCTAAGCTGTTTTGTCGTTTAATCCATTTTTAGGACTTTGGTTTTTGGTTTTGCTTTTAGTCAAACCCTAGAAGCTCATGCGCTACTCTACTACATGTGAACTAATCTTATCATATTTTGTTATCTTTTTAGTTACGTGTGCATTTAGGCTTACAGAAGATAAATAAATGAAAATTGGAGGCTATAGACATGAAAAAAGATAACACAAAGACTAGCGGTTTTACCTAACGGATATATATACGGCTTTATATATACATAATAATACTGTCATACCCTTGCCAATTAACCGGCTAACCTGCTAGAAGATAAATAAACAAAAAATAAAAATTTTACTGCCCAAAGTAATTCGTTTCTTCTTCCATTCCACACAACTTCTCCTTCTCACTTTCTTCGTCGGTAGTTTTCTGGAATTCGAAAGGACCCTGCCGCTGATCTGCTCCAACGGCTCGCCTCTGAATGCAATCAACTTTTCATCTCCATCGTCTTCCCTTGTAATCGTCTTTGGCTTTACGGGCTCGGTGGTTCTGTTTTGTGTTACGGTTTCGGCGGAGGGGAGTAACACCGCCGGCATCTCCAACTTCATAGAGTAGCGGTTTTCTCAGATCTTTGACAACGCCGTAAGTTCTTTCGCTTTCTGCTTCGTCTCTGTTTCTCTGATTTTTTTTTCGACTTGTCAAAATTAGGGTTTTTAATTGTTAAGTCTGTAGCATCGTTCCTGTTGGAAACCATTGTTCCGGTTATTGAATTCCATCGTCGCAGATCGGACTTTCTCAAATTGATTTAGGGTTCGAATTTTCCCGAGTTGTGTGAGGGTTTCTTAAATTTGAATTGTTTCATATCGATGATGCAAACTATGTGGTGTAGTAAATTATACGAAGATGTGTAGAATATCATTGCTTAGAATTAGCCTGTCAGTACACATAGTATGAAACTTCAGATCTGGTTTCTATTTAGAATGTAATAATATTTGTATCCCTTCAACCATTCCATGTAGGATAGTATCACTTGCGATAATGTTTGATTTGCTGCACTTTATGTTTGGGTGTGGTTCAGTCTGATGTTCTTAATCTAAGTTATGCTTGATTTGGGGTTTTTGTCTCTGTGGTCCAAAGTTCATGGTATAGAAATATCGATTATTTTGTGGAATGCAATCTGCAACACATATATGTTACGTCTATGACCGTATCTGTATATTTGGTTGCTATGTGTCATAACAAGTGGAATAGTATACGGTTCATATTATTCCATTTCACATGGAACGTACATTCACATGATATGTTGTTCCATTCGGTGGCCGGTTCTTTCTCTGTTTAACTCATTATTCATTTATATATTTTATATGACATGTGAAACATCTTCACTCTTTGCCTCTCTTACTTTTCATCCTTCAGGTTTGGTATGGACGAGTTAGAGCTTCCAAGTAGATTGTTTGAGACAGGCTGTGAACCCACTGGCAAGAAAAGGGTTAACAACTATTTCAATCTCCGATGGATTGAAGTGATAAGGAGTGCATTAGAGGATGAGGACCTGACGATGTTGAGTGCGTCACAGTTTGGCCAAGTACTTAAGATGGGGTCCCATACCTTCTCGGTTATGTTTCTTCTTACATTCTTACACGACAGTTGGTCACTGAGAAGGACTTCAAACTTTGGTGGCTTTTCGTGGGGAAACCAATTCGTTATGCTATTCAAGACTTTGCACTTGTAACTGGGCTCAATTGTGGACAAATAGTGGTTGTTCATCATCAGGTGAAGGGTAAAGGTGTGCGTGGTAAGGGAACCGGAAAATTGAAATTATCGAGCGCATCTCCGTCAATATGGGATGTTCTGTTTGGAAGGGAGGATAAGCCCACCACTAGCTGGATAATTGACCGCCTTGTGAAGAGAAAAAAATATAAGGACCCGTTAACCCGTCTCCGCTTGGCCTTGTTGGTGCTGGTTGAAGGTATTTTGTGCCCCACAAGTGGCACAACGAATATCAGACCTGAGGTTGTGTGTATGCTGGATAATCTGGATGAGTTCCTAAACTATCCATGGGGGCGTGAGTTATTGCTCGTCACGGCAGTACAAAATCTCGTCCACCCAGTCATTATGTGTTACATGACACAATGGCCATCCAAGGATTTTCGCATGCCATAGTTCTTCTTACAGTTGCTGCTTGCCACTCGATACTATTTAAACCGGGAGCAGTTACCCCCATGGATGATAAGTCTAAAGTCAGTGAAGATATTGTCCATGAGTTGCTTGATTGGAAGTTCAGCGTGAATGTCGTCTGAGCCAAAGCTGTCGACCAAAAGGGCCAGGTATCATTTTATAAGTGCTCTCTCTATGTTACACTCTTTATCGTTCGTATTCGCGTGTCATTTGTTTTTTTAAGTGATTTGTTTTTGTATTTTGGGGAATATCTAGTGTAGTAATTTTGCAGAAGACTTGTGGAATATCATTTCGTAGTTGTGCTTTCTTTATCACATAGTATGATTTTCCCAATCTGGTTTCCATTTGGAATGTAATAGTTTGGCTGCCTTAGAAGGAGAGGAAAGAGAACCTCTAGGACTACAAGCAGTAAGCCAAGCTGGTTTACTTTCTCGTATCCGAGAATATCAAATGAGAGATGTGAACCTGAAGAAGATACGAGAGCAGTTGAACGAAGGAAACATCGGAGGATATCAAGTTGCAAGTGATGGAACTTTGTTACTCAATGGTCGAGTAACTGTTCCGAAAGGAGAAGGACTTCAAGAGGAGATTCTAAGGACTGCACACCATTCTCTCTTAAGCATTCATCCCGGGAGCACAAAGATGTATCGAGATATCAGAAGATATTACCACTGGCCAGGGATGAAGAGAGATGTTGCCATATGGGTTTCTCAGTGTCAAAGTTGCCAGAGGATAAAAGCTGAACAGCAAGTCCCAGGTGGCTTACTTCAAAGCCTACCTATCCCTGAATGGAAATGGGATGCAGTAGCGATGGACTTTATTTCTGGTTTACCTCGAGCACCCGGCCGTGGGAATGATGCAGTTTGGGTGATTGTCGATCGTCTCACCAAATCTGCTCATTTTCTACCGATGAAACTTACAGACAAAGTTGAGACGTTAGCAGAGCTGTATTTGGAGGAAATAGTAAAGCTTCATGGGGTACCAGCAAATATAGTTTCAGACCTAGACCCGCGCTTTACAGCTGAATTTTGGCGAGCCTTTCAACAAGCCTTGGAAACTGATTTGCATATAAGTACAGCGTTTCATCCAGAGACCGATGGCCAAACCGAAAGAACCATTAGAACTCTGGAAGATCTGTTAAGGTTGTGTATCTTAGACTGGAATGGTCCGTGGGAAAAGTTTTTGCCGCTGATAGAATTCTCCTACAACAATAGCTACCACTCTAGTATTGGTATGTCACCATACGAAGCATTGTATGGTCGACCTTGTAGAACGCCAGTATGTTGGGCAGAAGTTGGTGAGAGAAGAATTCTTGGTCCAGAAATAGTAGATGAGGCTGCAGAAAAAGTAAGGATAATTCAAGCCAATATGAAGAAGGCTCAAGACCGACAAAAGAAGTATGCAGACCGCGGTAGAAGAGAGGTTATTTTTGCAGTAAATGATTTAGTCTTCTTGAAAGTAACTGCACAAAAAGGAAAGGATCGATTTGGAAAAATTGGGAAGCTAGCTACTCGTTACATTGGGCCGTACCAAATTATCGCTAGAGTTGGAGAAGTAGCCTATAGACTAGAACTTCCACACGATAAGCCTATGCATCTGGTATTTCATGTGTCGATGCTGCGTAAGCATATACCAGATCCGAATATGGTCGAGCCGCAGCGACCAGAGAACTTGCAACCTAACCTCACTTATCCTGAAGGTCCTTTGCGAATAGGCGAGCGTCGTATCAAGAAATTGAAGAATAGGGAAATTTCGCAAGTTCAAGTATTTTGGGGAAAGCGACAGAGAGTTGTTATAACATGGGAGGATGAAGATAAGTTCCGAGTTGATTATCCAGAACTCTTCTCAGATACCCCAGTCGTCTAGTAAAGGGTGTACACTTGTTTTTTTTTTTAGAATTCGGGGACGAATTCTTTTAAGGGGGGAAGAGTGTAATAACCCTCATGAGCCAATAAATTTTTGGTCGAGAAAAATCCCGCTTGACCAGTTTTTAGTTGGTTCAACAAGGATTAATAAAAATAAAGATCGACCGGTAGATTAATTTCTCGAAGGGACTGTCTTGTGGTTGAAAGACCTTCACTTGATGGTTTGGTCGAGTCTTAAATATTTTGGTCGAATTTTTATTAAACTGGAAGAGATTTTCCGAGAGCAAGACGAGAGCCAAAGACAAGGAATATTTGGTTGAAAAATTATTGAAAATTATCAACCAACTGCTACAATTAATTTTGGACCAGACTCATGTCTTCCACCAGCCTGCTTGCTCAGTCTTTAATCACATGACTTGCACCTGCCTACTTGCCTAGCTTCTTCAGTAACTGTCACATGACAATCACAAGCTGCCTGCTTGCCTTGTTTCTTAGATTGTCATGTGAGAAGCACATGAAAGGGGTGGAGTTTCTTCAGGTTAAGGAAAGGACAGCAGCTTGTGCTGAGAGTGCTGAAGCAGCTGGCCAGCTGTCCCCACTCAGCTTAGCTTTGTCCTGAGTGAAACCCTCACCTGAAGCAAGCTCACCTCACATTTAACCCCTCTCCAGCTGCTTCCCACGTTCAGAACCCTGCAGAAAAACCTAGAGAATTTCAGTGAGAAAGAGAGAAAGAAGAACAGAAAAATCAGTGAGAAAAATCAAGAAAAAATTGGTGGTGACCTAATCTTCAACCTTAGCTCAGTTTCTTACCTTGGGAAAGATCAGAAGGTGAGATTTTTAAATAAAACCCTAGACCTAGTTGAGTTCAGATCATGATCAGACCTTGATCTTTCTCTTTGATCAGTCCAGCCACAAGCTTACGTTGGAGAAGAGGATCAGCTGAGGCCATCTAGTCCTTTGGTTCATCTTGGTAAGCTTTGGTCTCCTTGCCTCAGTCAGTATCTGATCAGAACAGTTGATGTTTAGTTTAGGTCTTGGTCGGATCAGTTGTATAAGTTCTGATACAGTTCAGTTCTTGTTAATTTCGGTTTGAATCAACCTCTTAGAACCCCCAGCTATGATATTTTGATCTGGCTTTGAGTAAACCGATTTGAACTCAGTCTGATCTTGTCCTGAACTTTGGTAGACTGACTAGAACCGAGCTGAACTTGTATAGTCTGAGCAGAAAGAAGCTTGAACTGATCTGATCTAAGGTGTTAAGGCATGAACCGAACTGATCTTATGATCATACCACTCTGTTTCAGGTCAGAGGTAGAGTAAAGCTTGAAGTATCCAGTCTTGTCCATTCAGCCTTGTTCAAGTGGAACTCAAGTCTTGTCCAAGCCAGTTTCAAGACTAATCTTTAGGTGAGTCTAGAGAGAAGATGAGATAGATCATGAATGTGTACATGATTGAGTTTAAATTGTAGTATCTCAATTAGATAGTAAAGTCTTTGAATCCTTTAAGAAGTGTATGGGTTTACTTAGTGTAAACACTTACACTTAAAGATTAATCAAAAGGTTAAAGTGAGGTTAATCATAATCATAGTACTTGTTCCCAAGTACTAATCTTAATTATGAAATAATCATGGTTTTGATTATGGATTAATCTTGGTTTAATTAAGAATTAATCTTGGTTTAATTAAGAATTTAATCTGAGATTAATTAAGAAGTAATCATGATTAATTAAGTACTAATCTTGGATTAATTAAAGATTAATATGAGATTAATTAAGGATTAATCTAGGATTAATTAAGAGTTAATTATGATTAATTAATGATTAATTATAGATTAATTTGAAATAAATATGGAAGTAAATTAATGTGAAGTAAAATGATGTGAAGTCTTGTTATATTCACTATCCATAAAGCCCCCGTATTACCGTGACTTGGTCCTGCGAATGGAACAAGGTCATGAAGACACGATGATGGGGTAGCTCCCTGGAGACCGTGTACTCCATGACGATGCAGTGTCGGATTGTTCATACCGGACATTCGACATTTGAGTCATAAACTTATAGTACTTCGGCCATATAAAATAAAACATTCAGTGTATATATATGGGTCAATAGTATATACAATTTCAGATTTTAATTTTATTAAAAATATTATAAGTATTTTTTATAGTTTACATTTGGGTTTAGGTTTAGTGATTGGAATTTAGGGTTTAGTATTTAGGAATTGGGGTAAGGTTTAATATTTAGGAGTTGTGAATGAAGTCATAATCCTATACTATTTCAGCCATCTGGAATAGAGCATTTATGCATATGTATGTGGTCAATAGTATATATTGTTTCATATTTTAATTTTATTCAAAATATTATAACTATATATTATAGTTTATATTTGGGTTTGGGTTTAGTGATTGGAGTTTAGGGTTTAGTATTTAGTATATAGGAGTTGTATATGGAGTTATAATCCTATACTACTTCGACCATGTGGAATAAAATATTCAGTGCATATGTATGTGGTCAATAAACATGTGACGTGGATGATTCTTTTCTTTTTATGTGAAATAGTTTCTAGACACATTTAACCATATATTTATTGATTACGTGGATATATAGATCACATTTTTACCGGTTAATGGCAGAGAGAAAAGGTATAACCGAATGAATTAAAATGTAAATATTAATTTTTTTCATTATATCAAAATCATTGCTATTTACCTGGTTTATCTTCAGCTAGTACACAAATAATCCCATAATTTTATCACACACGAGTCACAGACATTCACTTCATAAAAGATGGCACCAACAAAATGGATATGAAAACTATTATTAATCGGTGTCGTGCTGGAATTTTAGTTCTCAAGGAAATTTATCTTTGTAATTAATTCATTGACCTCCACACGCAAAAACTTTCTATATATATGAACCATAAATATGGATGCAAATTTGAAGACCATGACCTTTTCTGGATAGAAATGATCCAACCTGTCCACCATAAACTAAAATCTTATTGAGAATTTACAAATATCAATAGCGCAGAAATGAAAAAAAAAAGTGTGGCTGTCGTATTCAGTACATTCCAATTATAACTATTGGCCATTTTTATTTTGTTTTGTATAAATTCAATAAACATAAAGGGTAAACCCAGACACAAAGCCCTCTCTTTTTTTTTTTTTTTTTTTGGTAAACATGTTAAAATTGATTACCGTTTTCGAGTTTTTTACAGAGTTTACAGAGAATTACAAGTAGCGGAAACAACAAACTACAACACAACAACGAAAAACAGAAAGAAAAACACGGCAACTAAACCAAAGCCGAGAATCGACGAGAGAGGTGAGAGGACATCACAAAGCTACTAGGAGTGTGCGACACGCGATGCGGAGAGAAAGTGTTGAGGCAACATTGAACAACATGAGTCACGAGCTGGTAATTTTGGCCTCCCCAAGCTCGCCTCCAAAAAAATAATCACCTACCACGGACCTCCGACGTAGGGCATCTAGCACCGATACAGACGCGAGGAAGAAATTTGCAGCAGACGACAACAGAGACTACTCCGGCCGACCCACCAAACACTTGTCGAAGCATCGGTTGCCGTTATCACCTCCACCGGACCTGCCTCCTCTACTCCTCCTTATCGAACCTCACAAGCACCCGATCTCCTATTGAGCTCAAGAGAACCCCACCAAACCACCGACGCCATAGCAACAATCTAGCCAGCCGCTCTTATTTGGAAGGCAAATGGAAGAAAGCACGCCACAGCCACCAGAACCTGCATAATGAAAGAAGCTAACACCACAAGGATTGAATCCGAAGAATCTCTCCTACATAACGTGAATGAAGCAACCCACGCCGCCACCGAGAGAGCAGACCAGGCCGACAACACCATGGACTAGCGCACTCGCACGAGGGTCAACCTCCGAGAACCGGAGACTGAAAAAACATTATACAAGAAAGCTCGAACCTACTTACTTCGTTGGAACGCCACAACCAACTCTGATAAACAGGAGAGCTCAGACCTCAAAAATAGATTTGACAGAGTCACCTTCTAGCCACAAGGACCAACCCCGCACCCACCTACACAGAGAGTCCGCCGACAGCAGCTTACCACCACCACCGAGGTAGACGACCAGAACCCAAAACCTAAGCCGACCGCAGTCAATCTGTCATTGGTGATGAGAGCAAAGAAGGGTCTGCGAAGAGATCCAAGAATCGTCAGCCTCCCTACGGAGAACGCGAGTTCTCTTCATCAATCACGCAATCCTCCACCGGAAGGACTAAATCAAGACCCCGAGCACCACCACCGAGTCCCGACGGACCACCAGAAAAGTAGATCTGGCCAGATCTGTGCGAGATTTTAGAGAAACCGCGGAAGAGACCACCCACGCTCCTACCCTCGACACGCCTCGCCCCTGCTCCAGAACTCAGCCCTCCGGGCAGCGACGCCGGAGACGAGCCCACAACCGAAAGCATATCGACGATCTAGGTTAAGAGAGAAGGAGGGGAAACAAGAGAGAAACAGTAAAGAGCAAAGAGAAAGGAGACAGCCGACGACGATAGAGGCAAACCGGAGCCGAAGCACCGGAGCGCCGTCGGCTGAGCAGATCTGAGCAAGTTTCTTTTGTCGCTAGAGAAAAGTGTGTGAGAGAGAGACAAAACTCTGTTCTTTGTTGTCCAAAGCCCTCTCTTTGGTCTCATTCTATTGCTTTTTTCATGAAAAGCCAAAGCCAATAAACAGTGTTAGGAAAAAAAGAAAATATTATTGTTAAAATTTGGTAGACAATTCAAAAAGGATCTTGCAGAACTCATGAGAGGCATGTATGTATCAGACTATCAGTATAAGAGGTACCTTGTTTGATAAGGTTTTGGAGTTTTATTGATAGATGAATTTTTCGTTAGGATGCTTTTGTTATTATAACCGAATATAAGGAGATATAAAGACCTACAATCAATAGTAAATTGGTTGAATCTTGGATCTACAAAAACAATATCTTGAAATTGATAAAGAATCGAAGATCATGGATTTCTGCTATGCATGATCTCATTTTTTAATCCATTAGTTGGATATTTTTGGAAAATAAATCACAATTCGTTATCCTTTAGACAAAGGAGAGCAACTTCATAAGCTTTTACATACCCTCAGTGCCTTTTTGTCAATTTTTGTGAAAGAATATCTAACTGATAAATAAATATTTTTAAGAAGACAAGAATCTCTTATTTTTTTTTTCAACGGAGTGGAATATAGCTATGACCTTTCTGCATGTATACTATACGTACGTAGGCCAATTTTTTATTTGTTAAATAATAAATGTGAATGAATCTAATAACTAATATTTGTATACCAGTAGGCAGTAGAGATGACGCCAAAAGATGGATCCAATCCATGGTTAATGAATATGCAGAATAAAGAGAGAATGACATAAGAATTCAGATGTGACGTGACATATTGGCCTCGATTACTTAGACTACGACATTTCAGACCTACCAATTTTTACAGTTTTTAAATTACTCGTATAATAACAACCTATAGTTATAGAATCTTTAATTTTGATGTCATTCAAATACTTATAAGTCTACCAAAAACTCGCAGAATGTTCCGTCTTTTCAGTTTATTTTATGTTATCTTGTTTTGTTTATAGTTGTAGTAGCACTTAAAAGTCTACCAAAAACTTGCAGATTTTGAGATTAGTGTTGTACCAAAAAGCTATAAGTTTACTTTAGTTGAATTCAGGCCCGGCCCTGGGCTAAAGCCCATAAAGCAAGGACTTTAGGCGCCAAATATTATACATATTTTGAGGGCGCCATAGCTTACTTAAAAATTGCCCTTAAGCTAGTGGTTGTTATCTTGTCCTCATGAATAACAAGTCACGTGTTCGAAACTGACTTCTTATTCCATTTTTTTTTATAATAATACTTTTGTCCTTTTTGATGATAATACAACAAAATTTGATTTATTCATTAATACACATAAGAACGGTTAGTACTTAATCTAACAACTGCAGTTTCTTTCTTTATACATGTTATATTAAGTAGTGTGAGAATAAATAAATAATTTAATTAAACAAAACCTAATTATTTTCTTTACGTCCTTTTGTGTAAACTCAAATGATCAATTCTTCATATTCCAAGTTTGTTTTTAATTGACATTCATCTGTTATAGCTGCATTTGTCATGTAAAAATTTTCCCTCTTTCTTTTATAGGTTTCTGTGGCTTTTTAAAAATGACATGACAAACATAAACTATTGTAATATTTCTACATTCGATGCTGATAAATGATTTTTCAAAAAAATAAATTAAAATTAAAAATTCATGAAATATTTTTTATATTTTCTTCATTTTAAAAAATAATTTTAATAATATATAATAACATTTTATTAACTATTTTAAAATATAATAAAAATAATATATTTAAAGGGCATATTTTTTAAGCACGCTTTAGGCGCCTGATAAGTCCGGACCGGCACTGGTTGAATTAAGTAAAAAAAAGTGTCGCTAGTGACTTAACGCTATAATCTAATAAAAATCCCGATTAGACATGGTGTAAAACATAAAACAAGAAAAAAGAAAAGAGTTAAATCAATAGTATCAGTCCTTTCGGGAACATCTGATCAAATTCAAAAGTATTGTTGGTAATAAATAATTAAATAAATCGAAAAAAGGCCCAGTGGGCTATTTATTTTCATGGCATGCGAATCGTAAAAAAACGTCGAAAAAAAAGAAAAAAGAAAAAAGAAAAAAGTAGAAGACATGCTCTGCTAAGTGGTCGCTGTCTTCACTCTCTCATCTTCTCTGTGTATTTGGCAGTTGAATTTCTCTGCATGCAAAATCTAGTTTTAGATTTCGTGTTGGATTCTCAGTACCTTATTAACTTCCCAATCTACCCCTGTCATCAAACGTCAACGTTAATATCTCTCTTCCTTCTTTCTCTCTCGCACAGAGATACACTATACATACAATATATTGCATATGATATATGTAGGATTTAGTTTAATTATCTATCGTGATTTTAATGATTTGTCTATTATTGTGTTTCTCCTTTCTCTTTCACCATACATGCAAAATCTCCTGCATTTCTGTCTCATTCCGGAAATTTTATGTAAATACAAATAAATGGTCCTAAATTCTAACATCTTAAAATTTGATCACTAAAACAATAAAAAAAAATTTTTGGTGGTATTCACGTTTGCATTAAGTTCAATAACAACTCACATGTGAGATACTACATATTTTTGAAACTGTTTTTTTTTGTGTCTGTCAACAATTGGATGAGGTAGCATTAATGTATATACGCTGACATTACCAACCAAATGTTTCTGCTTTTATGGATAGTTCTATATGTTGCACTTGATTGTAGATACTAAATTAAACTGGTTTATTCAAACCCATACCCTAAAAATGGACCAGAATGCAAGTCGTGGATTTGTTTAGCTAGATAATATGTGATTCTGATGAATTTTATCTTTAGTAATCTTTGTGTTTGTAAATACGATGATGTTAAGTTTGTTCAGTTGTTTGATACGAATCTCATGTATTACGTACCTAGATATAATCACGTGTATTTGACCTAATAGAAATCCCAACGAGACTAGAGCTCAAGATATGAAAGAATCTAATGAAATATATATACTTCAAAGTTTACATTTTTTTTCCTTTCTTTACGGAAGATTAGATAAGAAATCAAATAAAAATTAAATGATAATCAAACCAATAATCATGTACACTTTTTGACCCAAAAAACAAATCGTGTACACTTCAGGGGTACAATGGTCACGGCAGAACCAGTATGAAGCCAAAGAGTCGTCTCTGTCCTAAAAGATCTACAGCTGTTTCGTCTGTGAATAGAGAAGAAATTAAATGATTAGAACGTTTCCCGTTTGCGTTCTCCGTCGTGATCTTGCGGTTGTTGACGTTTTGTTCATGTCTCCTTTTGATTAATTGGTTTCAAAGTGAATAAAAAATAAGATGAGTATTATTGGAAAACATTAACAAAGATAATTGGATACAAAATGGTACTACGTACTATTTAAATTTTGACGTTTGGTGGAATTGTTAATCATTACAAAAATCAAAGGAAGGAAAGAGGGACCTCTTCGTGCATATGATTTTTCCCTCCAAAACAACTGCTCCCACTATCCTTTTTC
Organism: Brassica rapa; assembly: GCF_000309985.2. Lineage (NCBI taxonomy): Eukaryota > Viridiplantae > Streptophyta > Magnoliopsida > Brassicales > Brassicaceae > Brassica > Brassica rapa. The sequence goes on from NC_024797.2 coordinate 32,598,606, forward strand.
ATTCCAACAAAATCATTCACACTAGAAAATCTGTCTCTTTATCACTTTCATGCAAAAATAAACTATCTTAGGTAATTTCTTTTGTAATCTCAAATGATTGATGTCTATTATTTGATGATACTATCTTCTGCACTCAAGGATTTAATGATTTTGTATTTGTAATTCATCGTATATTAGGTGTTTCGCCCGCCAAACAGATATAATTATCTTATTAATATTTATTAATAAAAGTATTATTAATTTAAAGACGAATAAAATAATTTATTGTCATCCACTTACAATATCAATAACAAATTTAACATTAGACTATTTATATACGATGCAATCTTACATTAAAACACACAAATATATATAACAAATATATATATATATAACAAATATATCTATATATATATATTTAACAAAAATTAGAAACAATCATGTTGTGTAAACATTGTAGAAATCTCTTTATATACAACTATAATTGTCTTTTAAAAAAAAATGTTTTCATTAATTATCAAGATTTTGAACTATGTTTATCAAAACATAGCTAACTAAGTGTTCTGCCCGCATGTGCGGGCATAGTGTCCTTAGAGATATTTATCTGTTTATAACTATTAAATCAAAACCAACATAATAAATTATTAATTATGTTTTGAAAAAGATAAATCAAACATTAAACTTTATATTTTATAATAAAAAAATATTATTTCAGATAAAAACACAATATATTTAAGAATTAAAAATATATTTTATTTTTTGAGAATTTTATTATATTTACTTATAGTCAATTATCCAATATAACATATAAATAAAATATTATTAATATATATATTCATTAGTTTTTATATATATTCTTATTGTTGAGTACAATTTTAAAAAAAATTCACATATATTTTAGAAAATATATTTATTTGTTTGATTAGCATTTAATTATAATTTTTTTATATCTAACTAAATATTTTATAATAAAATATTATTTTCAGATAACAACAGAATATATCTAAGAATTATCTTATGTTTTAAAACATGTTTTTATTTTTGAAATTTTTATTATATTTATTTATAGTCAATTATCTAATATAATATATAAATATAATAGTATTAATAGAATTCGTTTTAAATTATTTATATTTTAGATAATTCTTAGTATTATTAATTTTAATCACATATTTAATTAGATATATTTTAAATTCGTTTTTATTTTCAACTAATTTATATAATTTATTCATTAAAGGTAAAAGTGATTTATTATTAATATTAATCAATTTTTTAATCAGATAGATTTGAAATTTATTTTATTATATTTATTTATAGTCAATTATCTAATATAATATATAAATATAATAGTATTAATAGAAATTCCGTTTTAATTATTTATATTTTAGATAATTCTTCGAATAATTAATTTTAATTACTTATTTAGTTAGATATATTTTAAATTCGTTTTTCTTTTCAACTAATTTATGTAATTTATTCATTAAGGGTATAAACGATGTATTATTAATATTAATCACTTTTTAATCAGATAGATTTGAAATTCGTGCACAATGGTGATATATTTTGTGCACGATGTAGCGCTGATGAGGAATCAATTGACCATGTATTTTTTGAATGTCCTCTAGCATTACAGGTTTGGGCGCTATCCAAGATACCATCAAATCCAGCTATTTTTCCAATTTTTTTACAAATATGGATCATCTATTTTGGAGAGTTTCTCCGCAGTTAGATGATCATCAGTTTGCATGGATTCTATGGTATATCTGGAAAGGAATGAATAATAAAGTTTTTAGTAACCTTGATATGGATCCTAGGGATACGATTAAACTGGTGGAAACAGAGTCCACACAATGGGCTGAAGCGCAGATAGTGAAGGAACAGAGAGCAGGGCCACATGCAGAGGGTTCGGCATTACCGTTAATCCAAGGAAAATGGTGCTTCACTGATGGTTCCTGGAAAGAGGATAGTAGTTTCTCCGGCCAGAGGTGGTTTAGTACTTTAGAAGGTTTTGAGGAATTGATGGGGGCAAGGAATGTTCGGGCTAGTCTATCTCCTCTAAATACGAAGATGGAAGCATTACTTTAGGCAATGGAGTGTATGAAGAACTTACGATAATTTCAGGTTACATTTGCAACAGATTGTTCTCAATTTGTGAATATGGTTTCGGAACCAGAAGAATGGCCAGCTTTTGCAAGTTATTTAGCTGATGTTAAAGTCCGGAAAAAAAAGTTTTTCCCGATCAGAGATTGTCCATGTGCCAAGAACGCAAAATACAAAGGCGAAAAGCCTAGCACGTAGTTTCAGGAAGCAACCGTCTTTCGTCGTTCACATGGATCGACATCTCCCAGTTTGGTTCACAGAGTCTGTATGAGTCTGTTTATGCTGATGACAAAAAAAAAAAGATTTGAAATTCGTTTTTATTTTTGACTAATTTTTATAATTATTCATTAAGGGTATAAACGATATTAACCGCTCTAACTTTTACTGAGAGCTTCCTTGCAAAATTTTATTTCGTAAATAATAGTATATATATATAAACTTATAATTATCAAGACTATTTAATGAGTTTTAATTCATAATTCTCGATAAATATAGGTTCAGAAATTTATGTATTGAAAAAATATATTATTATTTTGGATAATAGTATAACAGACATTAATTTGGATAATAGTACAATAGACATTAATTTGTTTTTGTCAAAAAAAATTTATTATTATTTTTGAATATTTTTATTATAATCAATTCATGTTTAACATTTAATTATATAAAAGTTATATTAAAATTAAAATTATTCCATTATTTTTATTTAGTTGACGTTTTAGACGACAACATACAAATTAAGAAAGCTATTATATTGTTTGTTCTATCCTTATTTATCATCATTTTTTAATGTGCAAATAATCTGGATCATAATCACTAGTGTAAGGATAAATAAAGTCAAAAGTCACTCTAATGTACACAAAAGTTTGTAAACGTCGAATAATTTCACACAAAACAAAAGTTCTAAAACGTTATTTATAACAAAACGAAGGGAGTAACGTAGATATTCACATTTAAAGGATCATTCATTTAATTCTTTAATCATTAATATTAAAGGTTTTACTTTAAATTTTCAAAGATTATCACCGCTTAGTCCATCATCATTAGCATAATATTAACTTTGATCAAAATTCTTTATCAAAGTAACAATTTTCACTCAGATGAAAATTTGACTTAAAATAAATAAAATATGACCAGGTTCAATTATTCTATCGGTTAAACAAATACCTCTTCTTTTTTGGAGCAACTAAAAAATACCTCTTAGTAAAAAAAACCTGATTTGTGGATCAAAATTTTGGTGTGCCAAAAAATTATATCGAGATAAGTCGAAAATAATATTTATTCTAAATATTCGTATTTATGTTCCCTCTGCTCCATGCTGCAGGTATGTTGACCAACGGCTCTACATTAAAAGCAAATTATCAAAGAGAAAAAACGTTTCTTGTTCTTATATAAAAATGGTTTCTGGACATGTTTGGTAAACCGAGAGCATAACTACATTTGTTTTGTGTATACAATTTTTAATTGCAGAAGAAAACTCTCATGAAATTTTAAGAAACTAATGTAGAAGTATTAGAAACATGAGGTTTAACAATGATTAAACAAAACGTTATGATATAAGCTGAGGGGTGAAATTATTAGATTTACCGAACTTAGTTATAGTAAGGTTTAATGTAAACAAAATAAGAAAGGAAAGAACATGAGAAATATTGATTACTAATTGATAAACTATTTCCATTTTAAAATTGAAAAGGTTGATACGTAAGTCATGGTGATAAAAGATGAATGGGTGTGGTTCTTGAGCAAAACGGCGCCGTAGAGATGTCTTATCCTACATTGCAGCTGGTTGTTGCAGACATCATAGGGCCTACATATGTTTTTAAGTCCTAACATATCTAGTTTTTTTTTTGGACAAAAGTCCTAACATATCTAGTTAATTATCGCTTGTACAAGAGAAAATTACTCTTTAGGGCAGTTTCATCCATAACACCAACTCCATCCATGACATCAAATTTGATGTTTTGGTGTCATAATCTTATTGTCGTCTTCAACAATGACATCTAGTGTAATATTATACTCCTTCCATTTCAGAAAAATATACTCCTTCCATATTTTTTAATATAAGTCGTTTTAGAGAAATATTTTTGTTCCAAATTATATGACGTTTTCAGTTTTCTATGTAAAATTTATTAACATCTAATGTTATATGACCAATGATAATATACCTTCTATTTTATTATTGGTTGATTTGTGTTTAGGTAAATAATTAATGATGTTTTTGTTTAGAAAATATAAAAAATTAATGATTTCTTAATCTATGTGCACAATTCTAAAACGATTTATATTAAAAAAATGGAGGGAGTATTTTTTAGTATTTTCACACATATTAAGAAAACACATTAAACTGTCATAATAAATGTATTATTTTATGTAATTTTTAATTTTCAATAAATTTTAACTAATACTAATTCAATAAAATCAATTAATTTTTTAGAAGTTTACAATCTTTTCATAGAAAACACAAAATACATCTTTGTAAAACAATTTTTTTTCTTCTAAAAAGTCTATCTTAATAAAATGGAGGGAGTATATTATTTGATATTTTCAGTTTTTAAAGTTTTATATTTTTATTATTTGTAATTGATAAATAATTATTTTATCACATTTAGATTATTATTTAGATTTTATTATTTGTAACTGATAAATTTATTTTGAAAATAAAAATAATAGTTTTATTTTTTTATTATTATGTGAAAATAAAATAAAAATAAAAATAACATAATAAATTTATGTTTAATTAAAAATTTAGTAGCAATGAAACTATATTATTAAATGAAACATAATAAAATATGTATTTTAAAAATTTGGTGTGATGAATAGTGTTACACCAAATTTGGTGCAACACTAGTCACACTTCACCAAATTTGATGTCTTGTTGGAGATGAAGTTACTTAAGTTTTGGTTTCTTGTTGGAGATAAACTAACAGATATATGAGACACATACATTACATATATTAGTTAATTTTGTAAAATTTTAATAACGTCTATAAAATGTGGAAAATTATCCAATTTTTTTATTCTATCTTTTAACCCAGTGTATTTGTTTTGTGCATCGGATCAACACCGCTTATAAATTTGTCGTACAGCTCAGGCCATAATGTCTTACAGAATAAGCGTGACAACATGCTGCTTACAACATAACCAGAAACATGCCGCTATGGCACAACCACAATTTAAGGTTTTTTATTCAAAAAAATCTCCTAGCTAAGCTTTCTAACTATAATTTGTAGCTGGAGCTACAAACATGTCACTCATGTAGAGACAGCAGTGTATATACACATTGGTTTAATGTATAGCAAAATCAAATATTAATACGAGTAGAGACCCACTTGGTTTAAGATTTTGGAAGATAACGAAATAAAAAGATGAATTCAAAGGATGCAGAGTTATATATGTCGGGTCATTTAGAGCCGTGACCAAAAGTTTCGTCGTTAATTTCTACGGTCGGTCATGAAATTTTTTGGATGTGTCTTGACCCTTTTGTGGACTTCTGTATAGTTTTGTCGGTTTATAGGTTTGTATTCGTATCCCTATTTTTTCCAAAAAAAAAAAATCGTATCCTTCTCTTTTTCTGTCCCAGTAACGAGACGTACGTATATTCACGAAAAGAAAAACGTTTAATTTCAATTTTACTATATACATATTTTTAAAATGAGTCACACACAAGGTTAGCGCCTAATAGTATGATTTTTTTTTTCTTTTTTGAACACACCTAATAGTATGATTTATCTAGTGGAATTTTCATTCAATGTATTTATATTTTAACGAGTCTTGATGTTTAATTATTTATTAAGAATTAAGTGAGAAATAAAATGCATAAAAGTAGCTTGTGCTTAAGAAAGAAAAACGATAGAAACAAAAGAGTGGGGGTTCGTTGACAGTTGTATTGTAACTCATATCTCATACCAATAGCTTTAACAATGAGTGTGTATTAACTTTCAAATGTCCTCAAAGACTTTTAAGAAATCATATAATAAAATGAATTCTGTAAGGCTGAAAGTGTAAAATAAAATAAAAAATGAAATGAAAGTAAAGAAACGTCTTTCTCAATAAGAACACAGATCCCAACGGATTCAAACAGCAAATTTGTGCTTTGCTCTTCTCTCTTTATCCTCTCAAAGACCCTCTCTTATATTCTAAAGCCCCTTCCTCCTTTTTCTTCTTCTTATCAACCGAAACAAAGATAAAACAAAACTTTGAGTTTTAAAACAAAACTTTGAGTTTTCTTATAAGCTTAAAGAAAGAGAAAGAAAGATGATGTGTTCGTTGTTTAGCCAATGATTACGATTTAGCTGACCACTTCGAGAGATTTAAAAACAAAAAAACGAGAGAGAGAGCAGGGAGTACATTTTAGAAAGAAAAGAACAATGAAGTCCTTTTGTGATAATGATGATAATAATCATGGCAACACGACCAATTTGCTAGGGTTTTCGTTGTCTTCAAATATGTTGAAAATGGGAGGAGGAGGAGGAGAAGAAGCTCTGTACTCATCTTCTTCTGCAGCTGCTACTTCTTCTTCTGTTCCACCGCAACTTGTTGTTGGTGATAACAGTAGCAACTATGGAGTTTGCTATGGATCTAACTCAGCGGCTGGGGGAATGTATTCTCAAATGTCTGTGATGCCACTCAGATCTGACGGCTCTCTTTGCTTAATGGAAGCTCTCAACAGATCTTCTCACTCAAACCAGCATCACCATGCTCAAGGTTAGTAGTAATGTGAATTAGGTTAACAACAAGTTGGATAATCTTTATTTCTTTTTTTTTTCTGGTTGTGTCTTGTATGATGGAAACATGTTTGGTCCTGAGGAGTTTTTTTTTTCCTTTTTAGTTTCATCTCCAAAGATGGAGGATTTCTTTGGGACCCATCACAGCAATACAAGTAACAAAGAAGCCATGGATCTTAGCTTAGATAGTTTATTCTACAACACCACTCATGAGCCAAACAACAACACAAACTTTCAAGAGTTCTTTAGCTTCCCACAAGCCAGAAACCACCATGAAGAAGAAACAAGAAGTTACCAGAATGACCCTGGTTTGACACATGGAGGAGGTTCTTTTAATGTAGGGGTATATGGGGAATTTCAACAGTCACTGAGTTTGTCCATGAGCCCTGGGTCACAATCTAGCTGCATCACTGGCACTCACCACCACCAAAACCAAAACAACCAAGCGCAAAACCACCATCAGATCTCTGAAGCTTTGGGGGTGGAGACAAGTGTTGGATTTGAGACAACAACAATGGCGGCTGCTGCAAAGAAGAAGAGAGGACAAGAGGAAGTAATGGTTGTTGGACAGAAACAGATTGCTCATAGAAAATCTATTGATACCTTTGGACAACGAACTTCTCAATACCGAGGCGTTACAAGGTTCTCTTTCATTATTAATATTTAAATATTATTTGACTTTTGTTAGACAAGTTTTCTTGTACTTATTATTCAAAGGGTTTTAATCACGTGAAACAGACACAGATGGACTGGTAGATATGAAGCTCATCTATGGGACAATAGTTTCAAGAAGGAAGGTCATAGCAGAAAAGGAAGACAAGGTTTGGAGCATTATTTATTTATTATTTTAATTATAATCTAATTATAATCTACTTTTCTTTAGGCTTAATATTTTATATAATTTTATTTGATATGTTACTGACAATGGGTGTGTTTTTTTCTACCCTATTTGTGATTATGATTTGATGATCTTCTTCTTAGTTTATCTGGGTAAGTACACACTTCAATCTTCATGGATTCATGATTTCCCCCTAAATTTTCTCGGGGAAATAATGATGGATTTTGACTGCTTTTTGTTTGATTAAAACTTTTTAGGAGGTTATGATATGGAGGAGAAAGCTGCTCGAGCATATGATCTAGCTGCACTCAAGTACTGGGGTCCCTCTACTCATACCAATTTCTCTGTAAACCATTTTCTCTTCCTTTTGAATTTTTAATTCCTACTTTATATCTTATTGACCTTAATGTTTTATGTTATGCTAATTGAGTTTTTTTTAATGGGTTTTAAAAGGTGGAGAATTATCAGAAAGAGATTGAGGACATGAAGAACATGACTAGACAAGAATATGTTGCTCATTTGAGAAGGAAAAGCAGTGGTTTCTCTAGGGGTGCTTCCATCTATAGAGGAGTCACAAGGTCCTTTAACATACATTTATTCAACTTTATTATATAGTTTTCATTTATAAATTAGAAAATGCGAATATTGAGTTTGTGGTTCTCTTGTACTAGACACCACCAGCATGGAAGGTGGCAAGCTCGGATCGGTAGAGTGGCTGGAAACAAAGATCTCTACCTCGGAACTTTTGGTAAATTTCACTGGTGATTGTCGTCTATTGTAAGCTATTTTAAAATATATTATAGTCTCACGTAATGTTTTTAAACACTATTAATTAGGAACTCAAGAAGAAGCTGCGGAAGCCTATGATGTAGCAGCCATCAAGTTCCGTGGCACAAACGCTGTGACTAACTTTGATATAACAAGGTACGACGTTGATCGCATAATGGCTAGTAACACACTCTTGTCTGGAGAGTTAGCTAGAAGGAACATCAACAGCATTGTGGTTCGGAACAACAACAACGAAGAAAACGCTGTTAATGCTGTCGTGGACGGTGGTTTGAACAAAGAAGTTAGTAGTCCGGAGAGAGAGTTGAGTTTTCCGGCGATTTTTACGTTGCCGCAAGTTGGTCAGAAGATGTTTGGAGCAAATATGGTCGGAAACATGAGTTCTTGGACTACGAACCCTGGTGCTGAGCTCAAGGCCGTTTCACATACTTTGCCTCAGATGCCTGTTTTCGCTGCGTGGGCTGATTCTTGATCCAATCTATTGCCTAACTATGGTTTTCTTGGTTTAGTTGCCAAGTGTTTCAGTTTATCCCCGGTTTTACCCGGTTTGAATTAAATTCGGTTTAGTTTATCAGTATAAATAGTCTTTTGCTTAGGAGCGAGCGGTATATGTTTCTTTTGAGTAGTATTCATGTGAAACAGAATGAATCTCTCTATAACATATGATTTCAATGCATTTATTTCTTCAAATCCCTGTTTCTTGGCTATATTTATAAATGAGTATGTAATTCCCATGGATAATTTTGAAATAGTAGTCACGTGATTATAGAAGTAGTTATGTGATTAAAGTAAAGAGAATTGGTGAAATCTTTGAAAATTAGTTGGAAAAATACGAACTGTTTATTAATTTACGAGCATGAACATTTAGAAACTTTACCAAACTTATATGGTAATTAACGAAAACGTGAACATACAGTAACTGATTCGATGGCATTGATGGTTTTAGCAATTGATTAGAAAGTGAATTTCTTGTAAAGATATGGTAAGAAAAGGATGAAAAGAGAATGTGCATGGAGATGAAATGACCCATATCTCATAATTAGGTTTCTTCTCTTTATTTTTGTTGTTCTTTTTAGTACACGCTACAGAGATACTACGATGAAAGTGAGTAAAATATGAAATGTCACTCCAATAATGCGATTTGCTTTATTGACCATATCGACCCACAACAATTCAGCATACCTCACCACCTCATTTCTTCATTCCCTCCTTTTGTCTCTTTTTCACACCCCACCCCGTATCAGCTTTTCCCTAAAGTTTCACCAATTTTTTTAATATATTCCCTCCATGATATTTTGGGAACCTTTAAAATAATATATATATATATATATATATATATATATATATATATATATATTCAATTAGAAAGATTAAAGGATGTTGGAGAAGTTATTGCGTGTAAACTTTTAAAAGCCACTTACTATGATATAATGATGCCGGACGCAAAATTAACGTAACTCATACGTGGGATCTGTTGAAGTTCAAACCATTGATTGTGTACATTACATAATGTTCTTGGCTTTCCACACGTGTGGATGAGTTGCCCCAAACATGGACGCAAAAGTTGTTCATTGGGCCGTGAACGAGTATAATTACAAAGTCTGGCGCACTACCTTATTACGAAAACACGTGTTAAGGAAATTGACCATGTGTAATTGTGTATCATGCATGGCCCAAGTTTGAATCGAAGTTTTGAATGGTAAAAGCAGTTTAAACGGTGCAGAACAAGTAGAATATGCAAATCGAACGGAACAAGTACATATCAAATCAGTGGCGGATCCATGAATTTTTTTTACCTAGATCATAATTTACACTATAAAATGATGTTGGAAGGGATTCGAACCGAGATTGGGGGGGGGGGGGGGGGGTCAAGAGTAGGGTAAAGTAACCAACTGAAGTGTTTCTTTTAACAACGTACAACTAAAAACTCATTTTTTTTATATTTAATGGGTGCCAGTTGACCCGTCTTTCTTTGCTGTGGGTCCGCCTCTGTATCGAGCAGATCATGCATGAGAGATGGAGATCAAGTAGAACAAGTTATTTTTTAAAATTATAAATGACAAAACAGTCTAAAAATGCAGATCATATATTTATCATATATTTAAACAGTAAAAATTACACCAAAATATCAAAACACATAATGAAAAAAATACATAAACAAAGGTAAAATAATTTAATGATTTGCCCATAACATATCTGCAATGTTGTCTCTAATGTTTGTCATACGATCTCCATCAGCCATATTTTTTATCTCCATGTCACTTATATCATTTTCAGAATTTTCGTTGCTAGTATTTGTATGTCCCATTTCTTTAACAAAATCTTCATCAAAGTAGTTTGAAATTCTAATAAAATTATACAATCCCATTGTAGCAGTTACCGCTCTTTTTTGAACTGCAATATCATATCTCGGAAAATCACTCAAAATCCTCCATTTCTTCTTCCAAACTCCAAATGTCCTTTCAATAACGGAACGTAGAGATGCATAACATCGATTAAACAGTTCTTGTTTATTCTTAGGAGGAGGACCATTGTTGAAATGTGACATGTGAGGTGCAAGGCGGGTACTTGCTTTTTTACGTATACTTGATACTTGGCTTGCCTTGAACGAGTAATGAATTTTTCGACTTGTACTTGACTTGTCAGAAACAAGTACTTGTTATTTCGAGTACTTATCCAAAAATATGTTACTTGCAAGTTACTTGCCTTGTTCGATTACTTGCTACTTACAAATATTTATTGATTACTTGAATATTTTTTTCAAGTTTCTAAAATTTACTTGATAGATAATATTTTACGAGATAAGGTTATAAAAGTTTTTTTTATTTACTCGACTTGGTAAAAGCACGAGACTTATTTTAAATAAAATATTTGCACCTAATATAAAAAAAGAAGATGGAATCAATAAAAAAATATTTTTTACTTCTTACAACAAAGAAATATTTGTTTAGGGCTTTGTTTTTTATGGTTTAGTTATCATTTTTTTAGTCATAAACAAGTAACGAGTAATATCAAGGCGAGTCATAACTTTTTTTGTGATACTTGTTACTTGCCTTGTACTTGCAAGTAGCAAAACTCAACGACTTGTTATGACTTGGCAACGACGAGTACTTGAAAAAACGAGGCGAGTACGGGTCAAGTAGCGGGTATAAGGTAAGTAACGAGTACTCGTGCCCAGCCCTACATGTGATACCTAATAACCCATTCTGAGAAGATCTATAGGGAGCCAAAAAACCTTGCTTATTTGGATATCTAGAATCAACTACATAATATTTGTCTCCTAGAGGCAGAAGAAAGTCAGAATCACCGTCTTTTGCCATCGTGAGAACTGTTCTATAGAAAAATGTTGTATTTTGTCGGCAAATTGACTTCATATCTACAGTTTAAAAATGACTAATATTAGTTTCGTTGATTAAAAGTAATGGAATCTTTATTATTTGGTTGATACAAAAAAAATATAAATAGATAATGACGAGGAATGGATCTTTTTATCATTCCATTGACACATTAATTTAAATTAAAGTTTTGTCCTCATTCGATTGTTAGTTTATCTCGTGCATGTATTTTCTCTTTTCAGGTATTTAAGTTTTTTTTTCTTGCCTAACAAGCTTAATATTATTAAGCTCATAAGGCCCATATCAACACAAGTGCCAAACATGGTAGCGACAAAACTTTCTAGTGATAGAAAGATAAAATCCTCTCTAGATAAGCTTCCCTTGTGTGGGCCTAAGTTTCTCTTCTTTTAAAAGTCCGTTACTTTTCGAAGATAGAGCCATAGTTTGGAAAATATCTAATTTTCCCCTTTGTTGTTATCTCTGGATAATAAACATGTGTTCAGTAAATTGTAGTCTGAAGAAACCTTATGTTCTTTTCTGGGTTCAGCTCGTGACTTTTTTCGTGTTCTTGGTGAGTTCTAATCTGCTAGAGTTTCGAGTTTCGTCAATCGCTTTGATAACCATCAGTGTTTCTTCTGCGATGTCGATTGCTATGGATAAAACTTTGATGGCGATGTCTTTGGAGGAAGAGGACGTCCCATTTGATCTCCCAGATCTTCCTGAGTTTAGTTCGATAGAAAGAAACTATCTGAGTCTAATCGGTCGAATCCTTAATCCTGATTGTCAACCGATGCCTATTTTGATTGTGGAGATGCCTAGGAAGTGGCAGAAAGTTGGTAAATGCAGAGGAGTTGCCCTTTCTAAGGAAAAGTTTCAGTTTATCTTTGACAACGAGTTTGATCTGCTTGACGTCCTGGATAAAGAAGTTCATACCTTCAACGAATGGACCTTGGTAATTGAAAGATGGGTTGAGAACCCTCCTAAAGATTATCTGCAGTATATTCCTCTTTGGGTTTAGATTCGGCAGCTTCCTGTGAACTATTACACTGCTGAATCTATAGATGCTCTTGGCGATTTGATTGGGAAAGTTGATACAGTTGCCTTCGATCCTACTAAGGTTCAGGTTCAGAATTATGTTAGAGTGAAGGTCTTCTTTGATGTTTCTAGACCCCTGCGTAAACAAAAGGTTGTTAACTTGCCAAAGGGTGGAACTGCAACAATTTTATTTTCGTATGAAAGAATCCAGAAGCGGTGCTATGAGTGTCAGAAGTTGAATCATGAGCGTGAAGTGTGTCCGTTTATGTTAAGAAAAAGGCAGTTAGAAGCAGCAGAAAGAAAAGCTTCAGGTTCCTTTATGAACATTGTAAAACCTTTGGTCCTTAAGCCTAATGATCCCTTATTTGGAGTATTAAAGGAGGAGCAAATAGGTATTAATCCCATCACTGGAAGACAGAGAATAGCACCGGATGTCTTAGAAGGGATGCGTCAATATCTACTGGTTGCTAATATTGATGAAAGAAGAGTGAGAGAAGAAAGAGTCAAAAAGTTTGTGGCACAGGCACAGGCTGATCCAATAGCAAAGAAATCTATGTTGAGCTTGGAGCCAATTCCTAAAATTACAAACATTTTGGATAAGCAGAAAGGAATAGTGTTTGATTATGAGGACGTTTGTTCGGAGTCATCTCCTGCAGTGATGGATTATGGTGTTCAGACTCCCAAATTGATGGCCTCAGCAATTAGTGCAGGTTCAATGCAAACAGGAAGCATAATGGTAGAACCAAGGAAATCTGTTAGTGCCTTGGCAAGACTTGGGGAGGTACCAAATCTTTATCAGTTTAGTTCTACGGTTAAAAGAGATTGCCCGTTTGTAGCTTCTTCTTCCGGAACTATAATTGGTAAAGCTGGTATTTTGAGGAGAAGGCCTACCAAAAATAAAAGAATTTTCAAGGCAAAGCAGGCTGAATGATTGTCTGGTAATGGAGAGAAGCAGAAAGGGTTGGAGGTTGGAGTACTTATAAAAAGGAAGTCTGAAGAAGGTCATTTGGTTGCTTTAAAAGTCGTGAAGCGCGCATCAAATGAGGTGATCCCGAATGAGGGATCGCCTGAATTCCAATGAGCCTGATCAGCTAGAATTGTCAAGGTATTGGACGGTCTGATAGCTTGACAATTCCCCGTCTCGAGGAAATGCGTAAAAAACACTTCTTTGAGATGTTGTTCCTAATGGAGACTTTAAAATGTAGAAATGAAACTGTAGATATTCAAGAATGGTTGGAGTATGATAGGGTGTATACAGTAGAACCAGTTGGTAGAAGTGGAGGGCTTGCGTTGTTTTGGAAAAGTTCTGTAAATATAGACTTCCTGGCTGTAAACAAAAACCTGTTGGATATGCAAGTTCAGTTTGCAGCCTTAAATTTCTTCCTTTCTTGTGTATACGGGGAACCTGTAGTAAAGTATAGGGCTCATCTTTGGGAGAAGATTAGTCGAATTGGAGTTGTGAGAAAGGATAGATGGTGCATGTTGGGTGATTTTAATGATATTCTTCATAATGGAGAAAAGCTAAGAGGTCCTTGAAGAGATGATAGCGTTCTTCAACCTTTTGGAAATATGATTAATGCGTGTGAGATAGAGGAACTGCCAAGTCAAGGTGACCCTTACACCTGGGGAGGAGTTCGTTATAATCAGTGGATTCAAAGTAAACTCGATAGGTGTTTTGGTAACAAGGAATGGTTCAAGCAGTTTCCGGCTTCTAACCAGACTTTTATGGAGTAAAGAGGATCTGATCATAGACCAGTTTTGGTGAAACTAATGAATTCTCAGATGGCTTACAAGGGTGGTCAATTCAGGTTTGATATGCGGTTTTTGCTTAAGGAAAATGTTAAGGAAGCAATTAAAGCTGCGTGGAAACCTGGGGTGAGAAGCTTTAATTTCTCTGTATCATATAGGCTTAAGGCTGTGAGGAAATCGCTCAGTAGATGGAAGCAAATAAATAATACTAATTCAAAAGACAAGATTCAGGTCTTATAGGCAAATCTTGAATTAGAACAGTCTGCTCGGATTCCAAACTTTTGGAAAATCAATGGCCTAAAAAGAGAGCTCATAAAAGAATACAGGGAAGAAGAACTTTATTGGAGAGTCAGGTCTAAGGATTTATGGTTGAAAGGAGGTGATCAAAACTCCAAAATTTTTCCATGCTTCTGTTAAATTCCGACGTTCTAGGAAGCGACTAGAGAAAATATTGGATGAGAAAGGGGTTTTTCAATTCTCTGAGGCTGCTAAAGGTCTAGTCGCCACAGAATATTTCAACAAGTTGTTTAAATCTTCTAATTCAGCTTCCTTTCAAGGGTTTTTCCAGAATTTTAATCCGAAAGTGACAAGTGAAATGAATGCTCATCTCTGTAAAGAAGTGACGAATGAAGAAATTAAGGAGGCTGTGTTTGCAGTGAAAGCTTCACGTGCACCTGGTCCTGATGGGATGCCAGGATTGTTTTTTCAGCATCATTGGAAGACAATTCAGAATTAATTATCAGAAGAGGTTAAACATTTTTTCGACAGTGGTTGTATGCCGAAGGAATGGAACTACACTCATATCTGCTTGCTTCCTAAAACGAATCTTCCCACAGAAATGTGCAATCTGAGACCAATCAGCTTGTGTTCGGTAATGTATAAGATCATTTACAAAATTCTTGTGAGAAGATTACAACCGTGTCTTCAGGCTTTGGTGGGATAGACTCAATCTGCTTTTGTATCAGAAAGACTCATTTCTGATAATATCTTAATTGCACATGAAGTAGTTCATGGGCTGAAGAACCATCCTCAGGTTTTTAAGGAATGCATTGCTATAAAATCAGACATGTCCAAAGCATACGACAGAGTGGAATGGGGATATCTGAGAGAGTTATTAAAGGCTTTGGGATCTGATGAGAAATGGATTCTTTGGGTGATGGCATGTGTTACTTCGGTAACTTTTTATGTGCTTATCAATGACCAGGCCCATGGTATGATCATTCCTCAGCGTGGGTTACGACAGGGAGATCCTCTTTCTCCTTTTTTGTTTGTTCTATGCACGGAAGGACTTTCTCACTTGTTGAAACAAGCAGAATTAGAAGGCAAAGTTAAAGGGATCAGTTTTAGTGAGGAAGGTCCTATCATCAGCCATTTGCTATTTGCTGATGATAGTTTGTTTCTGTGCAAAGCTGATGAGGAACAATGTATCAATTTAAAGGATATCCTGCGAAGGTATGAAAGAGCTACTGGACAGGCCATCAATGTTGAAAAATCTTCAATTGCCTTTGGGAAGAAAGTGGCGAAAGAAAGGATAAAGCAGATTCAAGAGATTTTCGGCATTTATAAAAAAGGAGGTACAAGATCTTATTTAGGCTTGCCGGAATGTTTTCAAGGTTCTGTTGTTCAAATCCTTAATTTTATTAAGGATAAGATGAAAGATAAAATGTCATGATGGTTTGCGAGGATGTTGTCTCAAGGGGGCAAAGATATTTTGATCAAATCAGTGGCATTAGCTATGCCTATCTATGCCATGAGTTGCTTTAAACTTCCTAAGACGACTTGTCAGAACTTGAACTCAGCCATGTCTCAATTTTGGTGGCAATCTTTTGAGCATGCAAGGAAGATGAACTGGGTTAGTTGGGAGAAGTTGTGCTTGCCTAAAGACCTCGGTGGTTTAGGGTTTAAAGATATTGAGAGGTTTAATCAAGCTCTTTTGGCCAAACAAGCTTGGAGAATTCTTAACTGTCCGGACTCCCTTTTAGCAAGGTTGCTCAAAAGTAGATATTTTCATGATTCTGTCTTTCTTCGTGCTGAGACAGGGGTTAAACCATCTCTTGGGTAGAAGAGTGTTCTTCATGGAAGTGCTTTGTTAGAAAAAGGAATTTCTCGGAGAATTGGGGATGGTCATAATTCATTTGTATGGACTGACCCTTGGATGGAAGACAGTGATGGTTCTATGAGAGCTCCTTGGAGAAAGAATTATTTCTTTGATGCGGTTTTAAAAGTCAAGGATCTCATCAATGCTGATGGCTCTAACTGGAACCGTAAAAAACTACAGGAGTTATTCTATCCTAATGATGTTATTTAAATCTTAAAGCATCCTCCTGTTAGTGATCGTCATGATTTCTGGATTTGGAAATTCAATAAGAGTTTTCAGTGAAATCGGCATTGTGGTTGGCAAGCGAATCTGCTAATGAAGCTATGATGGAAGCTCGACTTCAACCTTCCTTAAATCCTTTGAAAGAACAGGTTTGGAAGGTACCCTTTGAACCTAAGATTAAAACTTTTCTTTGGAAGGTCTTGAGTTCAGCATTACCAGTAGATGAAGGGTTTAGAGGTAGAGGAATGAAATCAGAAGAATTTTGTCAGATGTGTGGGAATCATAAGGAGACAATAAATCATGCATGTCTTGTTCTCTTGTGAAATTGCTAGGCAGATCTGGGCTCTTTCTAATGTTCCTCTGCCTTCTCAGGGGTTTGATCCAGATTCAGTTTATGCAAATATGAACTTTCTTTTGAGGATGATTAAGCATAGAAACAGGGAGTATAAGACTCGGAGAGCAATTCCGTGGTTGTTATGGAATATTTGGAAAGCCAGAAACTCTTTCTTATTTGATGGCTTAATTCCAAATGCCTGCCAAGTGGTGGACAGGAGTTTTAATGAAGCGGATAACTGGTTTTGTGCTCAAGCGTTTGATCTTCAAAAAGAGCACCAACTCAGAAAAATGGAGATTGATCAAAGATCACGTTGGGTGCCCCCTCCTCATGGATGGAAGAAATGTAATATTGGTTTTTGTTGGTCAAAGAAGGACAAAATAATTGGTGCAGCGTGGGTTCTAAGAGATGAAAAGGGGGCTGTGTTACTTCACAGTAGGAGACTTTTTGCGCAAATGGATAATGTGGATCATGCGAAGCTTACGGTGTTGTTATAGACTTTTGATAGTCTATCCTTTCACCGTGAATCTAAAATTGTTTTTGCGCTATTAGATATATCGCTTGTTGACTTGGTGAACTATCCAAGAAGATGGCCAGCCTTCTGTAGTCAATCGACTGCTGTGCTCCATACTCTGGACAAGATAAAAGAATGGAAATTTGTTTTTGAACATCAGCTAGCTAATAGAGGAGCTTGTCTCATCGCTCAAAGTGCTATTCTGCCTTGGTTTATGCAATCTTATGTAGCTCGTGGTTCTCCTCTTTGGTTGCTCGAGCTATTTGACGATGAGAAATCATTCGCCTCTGTTTAGCTATGATTTTTGGAGTTCTTTCTGGTTGTATAGGGAGTGGGTTGTTAGTTGGTGGTTGTTTATCTTCAACTGGTTCCCTATGTAGGAATTGGTTTGTTGTCTGTGCTTGTTAGTTTGATGTAACGTTACTTCCTTCGAGTTTTATTAATATCATCAGTTGACTTAAAAAAAGGCCCATATCAACACGGTTATTGTTTTCAAACTAATACTTGAATAAATATATAAATTCTGTTGAATTATAAAAACTATTAATAATATGTGTCTATATATCATCACAGATGATTAATACTTTAACGTTTGATTCTATTATTTTTATTATTCTATTGCGTATTTAACGATTGTACTTTAGTAGTATTCTCAGATTATCAGTGTTTTGAAAAGATAGATACAACACTGTTCAATAAAATATACTAGCCCTTTAGAAAAAACAATAAATATACATACATAATAACTAAACCATAACTATTTCCATTTCTAGCATTTATATTAAAGAGTATACTAAGTTGCTATTAAAAGTTCAAATAACAAAAAATTTGAAAATATTTCAAGAATACCATAATACTTGGTTAAGATCTTTTGCATCATTTTTCCTTAAGCCATCAGAAAGGTAGAGTTTGTTAATGTTCAAAAAAAAGGTAAAGTTTGTGATGTTAATTGTTTTGGATTCAAGTAAGATTTAAAATAAAATAATATTTGTGAATCACCATAAAATTCGAATTTAAATTATGTTTATGAAGGTTTTTGAATTTCAAAAATATTTTGTATATTTTATAAAACAAAAAAACGTATCAAGATATTTTACTTTTATTATTAAATATTATATATTATTGTATAGTTTGTCACAACAGTTTTATTTTCATTTCAATGGGTTTTGTTTCATCTAATATCTCAAAGTTTAGTATTATGTATACTACATACTAAATTATTGGCACAATAATCCTGAACAAAATGGACAAAGTAGACAATACCATTTTAACTACTAATTGATGTTTAATAATAATGTATAAACTAAAAGAGATTGTTACCTTCTTGACAGAGGTGTTCTTGATGTAGAGGAACAGTGGGGAAGAATATGGATCACTTTCTGTGGAATAGTAATAACAGAAAAAAAAGAGATGTTATTTACAGATGAAAAATAAAGTATTTTAGTTAGTTTAATAAATTACAAATACATGCTAACTGAAATATTTGACGTACAACTATAAAAATATCTATACAATATCTAGCTCTTACTATTTTAATTATTATTTGATGTTTTACCAAGTCTAAAAATAATTTATAGTGGACACATTAATTTAAATATAAACTAAAGGAGAGTGTTAGTCCTTTGTAAACAAAAGAAAAAAAAGAAAAACTAGAGGAGAGTGTTACCTATTTGATAATGGGGTCGTGATTGTACTGAGAAATGAAAACAGATGTTGTTATTTATAGATGAAAAATAAAAATATTCAGTTAATTTAATAAAATAGAAAAGCAAGTATTGGGTTAGAAAAAGAAGCAATCGCTGATCAGCTCCAAACAAAAAAAAGCAATCGCTGATCAGCTCCAAAAACAGAGTGAACTGAAGGACATGCAGAAGACCTGCATTTAGGCAGAAAAATACAAAAAAAAAACCTGTACGTATGCACTTGTCCTGCTTTTTAAGTTTGCAGTATAAAAAATCGTGATCGGCAATTAAATATCTAAAGAAACAGTCGCAGATGGTCTGTCTCTCTTCTGCTTCCCCATTCACACTGAAAAAACAAGTAACCTTCAGTAGTTAGGTCCTTTGGGATATGACTCGAGTCGTTTTAGCATCCAAAGTCATGGAGCGTGCACTGAACACTAAGTGGGGATGCTCCCTGCCTCCCTTCAGGGTTCCAAAGTCCAAACTCAACGGTCGCAACCATTTCTATGATTCTAGTCAAACACGAGTTTGGGCCTATAGACTGAAATTTATGACTTACGGGCTATAACACATGCAGTATTATGGGCTATTCACTTGTGCGTATAATTCATGTGTTTGGATTGGCATGTAATTGAAAGGACCTAGGTCGAAGTCTAAACAAATTATGCGGCATATCCATACAGTGTCGATCACCTTCTTAGCTAATCTACATCTCTTCATTTTAATTGGGCTTTATTTATAACCTTGGGTCTCGTATTGCGACCTTAAGTATAATTATATCAAAGATGAAAGATGGATCACCCGAGTTAGTTGAATATTACATTTTTATATACAGTGAGATACGAATCTGGTCCATGACTTGAGTGTATCATATAAAGGAAAATGAGAAACAGTTAAAAAAAAAAAGGTTTTTTCAAATGATAATGATTTAGCTGAGGCTGCTTTCAAAAAATGCATTCTTTTCTTTCTCAATTTATATTTTTGTTCTAGTATTTAGAATCATAATAGTAATAAGATGATAGTGACTGTTATTGTAGAAAAAGATGTGTAACAATTATTAAAAGATAATCGATGAGAAACCATATCACGAGTCAGGACCCAGATATCTTCTATATCTTTGGTTGCGAAAAGAAGAAGAAGAAGAATTGCACTATACAATGGTCCCTGCTCAAACTGAGGTAATTTTGTCATTTTCATCTTTTCTGTACGTGCGATCCTTCACACAATTTCTTAATATTTATTATTTTACCTGATGGATTTTACTACCCACGCAAAATAATTATAGTTACGTATCAAATAAAAAAGTTTCAAAACAACTTCACTATGAGTATATATTTGACAAATCTTATGAAAAATATTATTATACGAAATACTATATGTATCAAACTACCAAAATCATATTTATTTGTCGAGCTGACTAAAACATTCGGATATATTTCTTACAATAATATTTTTCATTATGTACTTATATGAAAGTATTCTAACACCAGTTAGAAGAGCAAGTAAGGAAAAAAAGTTCGTTTAATCATATACATAAGCGGCTCTATATATAAGACTTGACAAAGAAAAAAGATAAACGTAATAAAATTGAAAGACCTCACACAATGATGGTAATAGACTATTTAGAAGGACGATGACACGAAGAGACACACCGACTTTGTTAGGCCGAATCAAAAGCGAGGAGAAAGTTCATCGTCTCTCTTTCCTCTCTTTTTACTTGCTTTTCACAATAACACACACATATTCACTCATACACATACGTATAAAACTATACATGTATATGTGGTTTAAGGCTTGCATCATGGCTTGCGTTTACAAGTGTTTCGAGACACGATAATCCATAGTCACTAATCCACTACAGTGACTACTGTTTTCCCGAAATTATACGCGTAATTGAATTGTTGATATTCAACTGACTTTTAGTGGTGTAGAATAGTCTTTTTTTTTCTTTCTTTAGGTATATTTATACGCTTGTTAAAAAAAAAGGTATATTTATACGCAAATTCTTATGGTATAATTCTCTAACATAGTCCATCTATTTTGCCAATGATACGAAAAGACCCCATAATTCGTAAATTATCCGTTTTAAAAACTCGTATATTATTATTTTACTTAACCTGATTATTTCATAATAGTTATTGATGATAGATATTCTTAAGAGTGGACTTTTGTTGTCAAAGGCTCAATGATTCGTCTCTTTACAGAGTCAAGATCTCGACGTGATTGACAGAATATTTACTTATATTCCTTTTAATCATGCATTTTTATCCTCCGAAATATTTTGATTTTTCATATAAATAACAAATCATTCCCAATTCCGTTTTCCCCAATATGGTTCAGTTATTCGCACCCGTTTACATTTGAGGGTAATATTCGCGACGAGCTTTTAGATTTAGAACATAGGAATAGTTGTCAACTTTTAAGAAAGGACAAAAATATCTGTTTTAAAAAAATCAAAAATCTCTGTTCTGAGATGCTTCTTTTTTTATCAATAAGAAGTATACAAATAAAACCGAATTTTCTATGGATTATTCAAAAAAAAAGGATTATAAAGTTTATCAAGCGTGGAACCTATATAAAAGTATCACGAGTATTATATGAATATGATAGATAGCCTTTAATAAGCACACACTTAATAGATGATATACGGGTAGAATAAACTTCGTTGGGCAATAATCCTACTTCTACATATGTATGATAACATCCTAAAATTCCTTTTGACATTCTGCAAAAAATTAAAGAAAACAAAATTAAAAACCGGTACCCATCCTGAGTTCCGATATTTTCGCATGTAATTTCAAGTATATATTCTGATTAACATTGATAAAACTAGTCCGTCAATTTTGGTGGTTTTGTTAAAATATAAAGAAGGTGTGATTGACGGGTCTTTTTGTGTGTCAATATTTATTACCCGAAACTGATATTTGAAATGGGGCTATAACAAATAAAGAAGCATCATCCACAATTTGACTGTGCACAGTTATATTAAAAGAAAAGGACAATAGATAGAAAAAATGACACGAAAAGCAACATGTCTGGTTGGCTGGCCGTAGAGCCGGGGGGGTGACAAGAAAAAAAGGATCAGACAATCCTTCTATCATTCATGATTCATCAATTTGCGTGCCTCGGTTGCTATACAAAATGATTGTCTAGAAACTAGAACTATATGCCACACATCTATGTATATATATATACTACCCTCAAATTATACGTTATTCTTTGTTCTAAGAACTATATGCATACTTAATTTCCCACTAGCTATTTTATCTGACTAACCAAGTCAGAAACTTAGGACATGTTTTCCACGCTTTTAGACGAACGATACGTAATTTTTCGATATTGTTACATGTTCGTTGTTGATTTTTTTTTATTTTCTTTTGTTCTTTCTATACATTACTAATACTAATACGTTGCTCTAACAAACAAACAAAAATAATTAGGTATTAAAATAATATATATAAATACTTTAGCAACATATTCTGATTAGAATTGTTAAAATACTCAAATGGTATCTTATATTTATTTGAATATTTTTAAATTCTCAATTAATTTGAATTAGACAAATTTATTTAACTATTATTTTCTAAAAATTTAAATTCCAACAAAATTAATAAAAGCAGACCTACTAATACATATCATATTAGAACTATATTTATTAAAGATTTGTTTGTCATATAACAAAGTTTATAGAAATAGAACCAAATAAGGCTTTGATTGGTAGAGATTATAACAAAGAAGTAGCAAGATGATACATAAGTAGTAATAAGTAGTATGATTTTATAAATGTTGTTAATAAAGTGATTAATAGAGCATTAAATGATTCATATTATAAAATTATCTTATAAAATTAATATAAGATATATAGTTTTCTTATTTCTGAATAATATAATAATGTATGTATATTAATTTTACATTTTTATTGAAAATAACAAATATATTTAATTATATTTTAAATGTGAAATAGTTTTATTTAAAAAAAATTTAATTTATTTTTAAAGTAATTTTAAATTTTAGTTCAAAATAATCTTAATTTTATTTAAATGCTATTTTACTGGTTTTCAAAAATTGTTAGTTGGATAAGAAGAAGCATAATAGTTATGCTAATGATCTGCCAATCACACTATAAATCAAATCATATTTTTCAAACTAATTTAACTAATACCAGAATTGCTCCTAAATATCACGTATGCTTCTTCACTTTTTCCCTAATCTAAATAAACAAAAAAAAAATTACGGCCGTAATGCGGGGGCTGAATCGGAAGTAAATTTTTCATTATACAACAAATCATTGAAGGGACCCACATGTCGGACTGACACGTGTCGAACCTAACAAACAATTGTACTGTTTTCGAGTTTCGTAATTGGTCTTTGTTTCTTTCTTTCACATCTATGGATAAGTCTGTGAAGGATCGCATGATGGATGGTGCCCAAGTGCTAATGACATGAGAACCACCACTTTAATTTCTTTACTAATCTTTACCTACACTTTTATTCCAATTTTCTTATTAATACATTTTTTTTTGTATTTGTTGTCAACAAAGTATATTATACATTTTTATTTGTTAATCTTGTGGTTGTCGATGAGGTTCGTGCTGTTTTATTTTGTCGTTGAGATTTGATTAGTCCAAACCTATTATCTCAATTGTATTCCAATCATCTAAACCCATCCGAAAAGGTATTACATATTGGGGTCACACCGTCGTTTAAATAACTTTTTAGTATGCATCTTTTCTAATAATATGATTTTTTTTTTTACCCTTTTGTCTTTATTCTCTCCCTCTTTTCACATTCTTTTTATTGGTTTAGTTTCCCCCCACCCTTTTGCATAAGTCAATGTCATCTATATTCCTGCCAATATTTTAAACTTAATACAGACAAATTACTGCATTTTAAATAAAGGAAATCTACATTACTTCTAAAATTTCTTCTATGAATATGCATATCCAGCTACCATGTATTAGTATATCTGAAAATTTTAAACATAATTTGTCTTGATCAAAATAATAAAATTTTCTTCCCGAAATCTAAAATTTTGAAGAATATAATCTAGGATTTAGAAAAACGTATTTATTTAGTGACAAGTTTCTTGTACTTGAAATTTAAAATCAATTAGCGGTAAGTGGATTGACCAAATTCACTTATATATTACTTAAGTATTTTTCGTGAGATCTTATCTCAAACATCCTCTCTCGATATAGTGGTGTGTATAATCATTAATCTCGTAGAATTTATCATGCATTCTCGAGACAATACTTTATTTTTCTAATAAGTTATGTGGAAATGAGCTTTTTATAGGCCATCAGCTAGTGGAATGATCATGCTTCTTTCCGGGCTGGATTAGTGGGTCAAGGTACGAACCCGCTTTGATAACATGATAAGTTTCGTGAACTTCCAACTTAAAATCAATTGACGGAAAGTGAATTGACCTAAATCACTTATATATTACTTAAATCTTTTTTATATTTTTGATGTTAGATCTTATCTCCAGGATCTAGCAAGATTAGCAATCAACGCTATCTTTTGTTCTAGTTAGGAAAAAAGAGTAAAATGTTATCTTTGAATGTGACCTTATCATATTTTTACCTTTTGTCGTGTAATGTGATTGTGTTTTAGATGACTAGCTATGCGTCATGGAACAACCCCTATAAGAAAAAGCGATAACATTTTTAAATTCTGGAAAAAATAAAACAAAAACACAAATAATCAAATGACGTATGGTTATTGCGAGATCGGCCCTAGATCATTATATTAGATTATCGGGTCAATTCGATTACTAGTTCGTCTTTTCGATCGTCTTTGCTTTGAAAAATGTAGATATTGTGTGCGTCTTTGTTGATAAAATAAATATTGGATCCTTCTAATCATGAGTCATGATTTTTTCAATGTCGACGCCTTGAGTCTTAAATACAACACTCGGACTAATTAATTATTAAATACTAATCTCTGATACAGCTGCCGACGTGTTAGTGAGTTTACCCTACCTTTCCCCTTAGACTGGTCTGGCCGTCGGGGACCGATACCACGAGAAGCAATACTATTTTTTATAATAATTTTTATAGTACGTATTATTTTATTCATTTGTATGCAATATAAATTATATTCGGCCCTTTATATCAACCATTTCTCAGCATATTCTAAAGCTTCAATTATTTTGTTTTTTTTTTACTGAACGACAAAACTGACCCTGTGGATAAGCCATGATTTCGTTAGGTCAAAAGACATCATCAAAATGATATTAAACATATTAACGAATTTCAAGAAACTGCAATTCTAGTTTCTAATGGTTTACATAATTGATAATCCACAAAGGGATAAAAGGCGATGGTGGAGAGAAATTAACCAACAAAAGCGTATCTAACCGAATTGTGATTTTATCCTGTTTTCCTTCGCGGTCACACATATTAATTGTACATTATGGGTGACCTAACTTCACATTTTTAGTGCTACAAAACAAATAAAAACCAAAGCCAAATAACCGTTCCACGTCAACCTCCTTCAATCTTTGATTAATTCTGATTGTCGAATCATATTCCACCACCACCATTATTATCAATTTTCTCCCTAATTCCACCGCTTCTCTTTATTCATCTATATTAGCTTAACTGGGTGTCTTGCACTGCAAGTATTTGAACAAAATTAATCTTATAAGCTAGATGAAAAACGTCAAGTAAAAATCTTTTTTTTTTTGTTCAAAACGTCAAGTAAAAATCTATCTGTAGCTTTAACTATTAATTTACCGATAGAATAACCATCTCGCTGATTGATTATAGGGTCACTTGATTATACAAAATGTCCATTTTATATTTATCAACTACAAAAAATTCTTCCTATAAAGTGTTATATTGTTTCAAAATACGAGGATATGTATATTAAACCAAGCCTCGGTTTCTCTTAGATAACTCTACTGTCTACAAAGACGTGTAAAGATAGAGATGACGAAAAAGATGGAGACGATGTCTTTATGGATATAATAAAACAACGCATGATAGGTTTTATTCCACGAACTATTTGTCTGTTCAAAATAATGGTTTTGGAATGGCATAATAACAGCATATTATTTTTAAACACGATATGGGCATAAAAAAAGGTAGAAATCATTGGATAATTAAGTCCCAACACAATTTGGCCAGATCAAGAGAACCAAACCTGAAACAAGATAGTGGAGATCACAATCCAAAATCCAAACTACATATTACAAAAATTAGAAGAAACTAAAAATAAATTAAAAGGCCAATGTGTAATGTGAGGACGTTGAAGATTGGTAGGCAATCTGACATGTTACCCACATCTGCCTTCTTCAAGCAAAGCATTGAGTGGGAGACAATTAATGTGGTCTCTTATTTAAATTCCCTCTTAAGTCACTCTTCTAATCACTCATGTCTCCATGTATACGTGTGTTATCTTTTGTCTCCATGGCATGTATTCTTTTTGTTTAGTAGTTTCACACTTAGTTTCATTTTTTTCATAAAAACAATATATGTGATTTTAGAATGTAAAAGCAGACAATTTATATATGCATAACTTAATAAGTGATTTTTAAATATAAAGCAATACTCATTATAGGAATTAAAATATGAGACAATTAATTGTATCAATGGTTCGGTGGTATATTACGTGAATATATGCACTCAAATAAATAATTCAAATATAATTTATCAGAGAACACTGAATCTTTGAAAAGAATGTGTATCGATTATTGAAGGTGGGGATGGGAGATAGAGGTTCCATGTGCAAGTAGTTGCATTATCGAATGTATTAGAATTTGTAGATATTCAGGGTAACAAATCAAATCTACTCTATAAACAATGTGTAATCGCAGCAGTAGTAGTAATAATAATAATAATAATAATAATAATAATAATAATAATAATAATAATAATAATAATAATAATAATAATAAGTTATTTGGATATGCAGAAATCCATGTCTTGTATCTTTTTTCTTTCCTTTATTATTAGGTTTTTATTTTTCTGAAAATTTCATGTCAAATACTAACATATTTGTAAATGACCTCCCTATTAGAAAGGGAGGAGATGGAAATGAATAATACTTCCTCTGTTTTTGTAATGAATGTTTAAATGTATCATTTTTATATTTACTAATTTTTTATAGTTTTGAACTAGAAGTATTTTAAATTTTTTTTTTCAAAATTACAATCCGCTATTATTAACTAATCAAAATTGTAAAAAATAAAACATACATCTTAAAAAAACAAATTCTATTTCAATTTTTTAAATAATAATGAGATTTATGAGAATCGAGAGGATTGGACAGATAAATCAAAAGTTTTGGAGAGGCTATAATTACACATATATATATTTTTGTCAGCTGTCTATCTATGCTAGATCAATTGGTGGTCAGACGAACCGATTCTTAGAGCACTTCCGTGTGGCCGGATCTGATCTATATGGGAAACATCTATATATATATATATATATATATATATATATATATATATATATATATGTCATGTGAATAATATACTCTGAAAGTCAATATACACAATCATCTGAAATTTTCCTGTTAAAATGATAGATATCTTCAAAGCACGTTGGTATGAAAATATGATATATTTAAACATTTTTACCAAAGAAAAAAAAATATGACAAAAGGATGTATGCCTTCTGTTCCTTATAGATCTATTTTTTAGAATTTTTTTTTTCAAAAAAATATATTTTTTACATTTTCAAGATATTAGTTAATGAAAAATTGTACTTTAAAAAAAATACAATTGTGTTTAATAAAATCTCATTAGTTAAAAATTATTGGAAATAGTTAATTAAGAAAAACAATGTATTAAAAAATATAATGTTAAATATTTTTTAGTAAGTTTGAAAAAAACTATAATATGAATTTTTTAGGAACGGATGGAGTAATATTGAATACGATAAATATCAGTATATGAATTTATGAAGTGGGAAGAATAGTTGCAAGTGGGGTGCTCATTCGGTCAACCTTTGTAACTGAGAAAATAAAAAGGCGAGTGTGGCATCACAATTTGATTAATTAACCACATTTATTTTTGAAAGATACAAAATAATCCTACGCAAAAATAAACTCGTTCATTTGATTAATTCTAATTATTTAGCCACCCCACCCACCCACCCATAAAAAAATAATACAAAAAACCAAAAAAAAAGTCTGTTCTCCTTCTTAAGAAGAAGCCGCTTCGTTTCATTTCGTCCCAATTATCTTCCAAACTTCACCAAAAGCATTTCTTAACAAACAAAAACTTTTCTTCTTATCGTTATTACCTCTCAAGTTTTTGTAGCTTTTATTATAATAATAGATTCGAAGATCGTCTTTGTT
Organism: Brassica rapa; assembly: GCF_000309985.2. Classification (NCBI taxonomy): domain Eukaryota; kingdom Viridiplantae; phylum Streptophyta; class Magnoliopsida; order Brassicales; family Brassicaceae; genus Brassica; species Brassica rapa. The sequence goes on from NC_024797.2 coordinate 32,627,311, forward strand.
TTCTTCAGATGGGTCTTGATGATTCATGCAACACGGGTCTTGTTCTTGGTTTAGGCCTCTCAATAACTCCTAATATTTACAATCCTGCCATCAAGAAAACTTCCACAACCGTGGATCACCATCTCGATCCGTCGTTGACTCTAAGCCTCTCCGGTGAGAGCTACATGACCAAGACGGTTGATATGACCGTTGCCGGAGCTGGAAGCCAAGTTTGTCGGCAGACTTCGTCTCATAGCGGAATCTCATCTTTCTCGAGCGGAAGGGTAAAGAGAGAAAGAGATATCTGCGGCGAAGAAGAGGCCGGGGAGACGACGGAGAGAGTGGTGTGTTCGAGAGTGAGTGATGATCATGAAGACGAAGAAGGTGTTAGTGCTCGTAAAAAGCTTAGACTCACTAAACAACAATCCGCTCTTCTTGAAGATAGCTTTAAACTTCACAGCACTCTTAATCCCGTATGATATAGTTAATTATTTCCTTGGTTAATTTGTTCTTATTTTACGTTGAACATATCCTAATTAATATTTTTAAAATATTCGCAGAAGCAAAAACAAGCTCTTGCGAGACAGCTGAATCTAAGGCCTCGGCAAGTTGAAGTGTGGTTCCAAAACAGGAGAGCTAGGTAAATTAAATTAACTAAATTTAAAGAATTTTTTGGTCCATGTATATTACATATTGTTCTTTTTTTTTTTTATAAACTACATTATTCTTATATGGCTCTTTTTTTTTTAATTGGGCAGGACAAAACTAAAGCAAACAGAAGTGGATTGTGAGTTTTTGAAGAAATGTTGTGAGACTTTAACGGATGAGAATAGAAGGCTTCAAAAAGAGCTTCAGGATCTTAAGGCTTTAAAGATGTCTCAACCTTTCTACATGCATATGCCGGCAGCGACTTTGACGATGTGCCCTTCTTGTGAGAGACTCGGCGGTGGTGGTGGTGGTGCTGCAGGAGGCGGCGGAGGTACGGCAGAGGTTAATGGAGGGACAGCGAAAGGAGCTTTCTCCGTCGTCACAAAGCCTCGCTTCTTCAACCCTCTCACTAGTCCTTCTACAGCTTGTTAATTACTTATTAATTAATTTGTGCTTCCACGTCAAATTAGTGATTAGCTAGAAGGTAATCCGGAAAAGTCTTTGAGTTAAAAATTGGGGAATGGTCTTTATAGATAAGACTCTTCAACGATCCCACTTTATTTTTCGGTGGGATTGTTGGTTGATGAAGAAAAATATAGTTTCGAATTATAGTTTTCATTTTGTAGAGAAAAATAAGAAGGCAATAGTACTTACTGATCCATCTTCTTTTGTTATTTTCTTCAAATATATTAGTACTATAATATAGTTTTGCTTGTATAATTAAATATCATATAATTTGTACAACTTTCATTGATTTATTGCGTCTTACCAAATGATTGTTTTGTTCACTTGAATATAAAACTGGTTTATTATATTTCTTATTGTAAGCATTTAATCAGATATAGGTTATAATTTTGGTTTACACTTTAAAACGACGTAAACTACAAAACATATCGCTTGCTCCTTCCTTTCAAGGTTTTCTAAGCGTTCTTAGATTGGTTCTATTAACGGGAAGATCGGGTATATATTGTAAGTATCCTCTAAGATTTTATGATTACTAAGTTTCTAAAGTTCCATTATTCTTGACTAGTCGTTCATCGAAATGAGACACTGGTGCCAATTAGTTTTGTTTTCGACCGTAGAAACCAAGAATGAAAATATATTTAATTGGTAAAAATCCCACCAAGAAATAACACCATAATTTATAACGAAATAGATGGATCGAGAAACTGAGAACTTACAGAGGGTAGCAAAAAAAAAAGAAGTTGAAGATTTGTAATCCGGTTAGCCAAACTATTCCAGCAAATCAATATATTATTTATAATATAAACCGAAATCTTGTTTTTATGTCGGAAAAATCGTATCTTGTTTTTAAATTAAACAATTATAAAAATTTAGCTCCAGATAAAATGATTTTATTTTAGATTATTCAACGCAAGAAAATTGGAAAATCATTTGATGGGTGTGAATGATTTTAAGTGAGGGAGATAAAGGGTGTGGGGCTAAGAGGTTAGCTCACGTGTATTGATACATCTCCTTAAACTCAGACCTTTTTTACTTATCCATCAATAATAACAATAATAATAATTTATAACAGAAATCTTAAACAATACTACTATGATACTGACAAATTAGAAAAGCCAATAGCTTAATACGTACACAATGCTGAAAACTTGTTCACATATGTAATCGGATATTATCCAAAAACTACAACAACAAAAAGAAAATACCAGACTCGAATCACAACGCTTAATAGCAAAGAAAAGAAGTGTACAGATTATTTCATGAAAATAATTGGGAATAAATAATTCATTATAATATGAAAGAAATGTTCTTGAAAATTTGAAGTAGCGAGATGCAGATTATTTCATGAAAATAATTGGGAATAAATAATTCATTATAAATATGAAAGAAACGTTCTTGAAAATTTGAAGTAGTGAGATGCTCTGTCTTTACAAAAAAAAAAAATAAGGGGTAAGGTGGGACATGCTTCACGTGATTTTCTCTTCATTTTTCTTCTCATGACCATGTTACATATATGTGGGATTAATTATATGACTTTTCATACTTCATACCTATATCTGTGGACCAAAAAAACAGTATACATACATTTATTACACGTATACTCATTTTTGTTTAATAAATACACGAAAGTGAGACATATTTACTAACATATACATATATGAAAATGACGCGAGAGATATTCATAATGTAATTAATTACTTGATGCATGAACTCACATATATTACTTGATGCATGAACTCACATATATTCACTGATATACGATTCATGAATCTTCCAATTTCAAACGTACGTACACAAGATGCAGTTTACTAAGCTCATAATTCATACCATAATGGGCGGACTATTTTAGCAAACAAATAGACTCAAAAAAGAATACCAATCTTTAAAATTCAAACAAAGAGGTACTTTATTACATACATCTTGTTGTAACTAACAGTATACATTGGTTGAATATACATTGGTTGTCTAAAAAGAGGTCCAAGTCGAAAGAGACGTGGTTGATATCGATCTGCACAAGTGATATGGATTGTATGTTTTTATGATTTCACCGGAAGTAATACTTCTGTTATTTGGAAAAGAAGGGTGTAAAATTATTTTTATTTCTTTTGTTCGTGTATCGAAATTAATAGTAGAATGCTTTCGTATAAAAATGGAATAAAGGGATTATAACATGCGTGATGAACTGATGATGGCAGATGAGATGACGAGAGAGTCCACATGAAAATCATAAGATTGGTGACCCTGAAATTAATGTGGTGGACCATTTAATGATGAGACGACTTTCCGGGGAAATCGATGACCTTCTTGGAAGCTCAAATGTCATTCTTCTTTTTTGTGCAACCTAAAATCTGAGAGCATCTGCATTAGTGAACTCCATGGGGAGTTCACACAGTTTTCAAAAAAAAAAAAAATATTAAAATAAACAAAAGCAATGAACCTGCCTCTAAGAAGTTCACTGCACTGAACCCGGATCATCACTGTAGCGCGGGCCCCACGACACGTGGCGGTCCACGATTGGTCCGGTTCTAATTTTTTTTTTTTTTTAGAAAAACAAAAATCAAACAGAAAAAAAATAATAATAAAAAAATGCTTTGTAAACTCCTTGGAAGGGATTCACTAATGCTGATGCTCTCATTCGTTCTCTTTAATTTACTACTTTCTCATTATCCCTTTAACAATGATTAAATTTTACCATAAAAACATTTTAATCCAAATCTGATTTTACTATATGGTACTTTTCTCGTATATATTTTTCCCCTCTCAATATTTTTTTATTAAAGTTCTAAATCTAAAAGTTGGTACATGACAAAATCCAGTCTATTTTAAATGAATTCTCTTAGAAAACGTATTTAGGTGCACGGAAATTGAATTCATAACTTTGATTTTTTATTGGGTAATCTACTAATTTTGCCGAATAAGCTAACTTTTCGCTGGTCAATATTTTTTTTAATAAGTGACATGAGCTACTTTTTTCTATAAAATGATTTAACTAATGATTATGTATATTTTTACCCATTTGAACATTTTATATTATAGTTTATTAATACACTATAACAAGAACATTTCAAATACAAGTTTATTTAAAATTTAAATTGAAGTTATTAATTTATGTGAAAAAATAGGATTTGAAATATTTGTGAAATGAAGACTATAATCAAAAGAAATATGTGGTCATTGGGGATATGCCCCAAGTTAAAAAAAAATCAAGCAAATACAAAAGATTTAATATTAGACGGGGCAGATTGGGATGAGTAGTGACCAGTATTAAATCTGCCGAAATCAATTAATTATATACAGGACATGTTTTTGATGTCAAAAATAAATATAGAGGACATGTGTTTTTTTTTGTGATATGAGTGTATATTAAGATTAGCATTGCATGGTATTAATATTATACTTGTGTGCTACTGACTAGTTATTTGGGGTTGGTTTCCTTCTTTTAATGATTGACTAGGATCAAACCCGCCCTACGGACGGGTAAACAAATATAAAACTATTAAATTTATATTGACTGGTAAGATATATTTAAATATATTTAGTTTATTCTATGTTGAAAAATTTAACAAAATTTATTTTTGTTTCAAATAATAAGATGGTTTAATTTTACAAAATTATGATGCCAATGCAATTATGTTCAATTTAATTTACTCGAAATTATAACAGAACTATTCATGAATTGACTATTTTCACCTTTTTATGAACTGTTCTTATTTATTCTTAAAATTAGTTTTTTTTGTATTACATTGTATATTTTGGATTACATTATATATATATATATTGTGTATTTGTCTGACATGCAACTGTATTTTTCACCTAAAGTAACGTAGAAAAGTAATTAAACAAATGGTTTAACATATGAACTTCATCTATATATAAATATATATATATATATATATATTTTTTTTTTGGGTAAAAATGTAAAGATTAGAAATTATATTTCATATTAGCTATGCTATTTTCTTGGAACGCATATTATTATCTATGCATACTTCTCAATTTTGATGGTTAATTCCAACTTTTACAAACAAAACCAAGACTACGAACGGAACACACGAAACAATCTTATATTGGAAGTCATATATTTGAAGTTAGTTGGTCGATCCAACATTAGAGCCATTGTTTTTGTAATCCTTTTTTTCCTTATCTTATTGTTAAGGTTGGTAAATTTTGGTTCGGAGTACATTTGTGAGTGAGTAACATTATCATATACTCAGACAGTTATTATCAGAAGTGTTCTAAGAGGTGTTCCCTTCTTCTATTTTATAACTTACAATTTTGTTTTCTTTCGAATTCTGGTTTTTTTGTTCAGAAAAAATAAAAGTGGCTGCTGAGACCATTTTATAGTTTTAGTCCATGTTTTAGCTATTGGCTTATAAGCAGAACATAGCTTTTTTCTCTAATCATATTAATATTCTTTAATCATATTAACTCTGGTCACACAAATGGAACAAATAAATTGTAGAGCTTCAGCTAAGGTTACAGATGAGCTGATTTAATTTGCCTCCGGATTCATTCTTTGTATCACCGTGAGACCATTTCAGCCTGTAGACCTCAGATTTATGTCCCACGGGCTTGCTGTTCTCGGCTCGAATATTGTGTTAAAGGAAGTTTATGCCTCTATAGGCCCTGGTGATAAGATCCTTGACCTTCTTTTGTTTCGACTTTCTTGCACTGTGTTCCGTCCTAAACCTGCAAGTTATATATGTGGAATACTCCTTTCATAGAAGAAGCAAAAAAGATACGGGTTGCAATTTTAACAGTAAAACCAAAAAACAATTTTATATGATGCTTTCATTGAATACCTTTCACAACTTCTGCCTTCAGAGTAAGCCCGTGGAACTATTTGCTTCCATCAGCTGCAAGCGCATCTTGAGATGGAGGGGAACACAGAGAAATAATAGAAAGACAATACATACCAAACTATACACAGTAGTGTCTGGAAAATTAGAAATGTACATCCTAACTTGAGAGTTTAATCATAAGTCGTACCTCCATGATATATCAATGTTGAGTAGTTCCTTTGAATCTATCTCTTTCTCTTTTGTTCCAAGACTTGATAATGTTATTACTTATTGCTGATCGTCTTGCTAAATCAGCATGTAATCTCTACTCTGTACCCACCATCGGGTGTTGAACTCTATCTTTCTAGCTTAATTTAATCAAAGGTTTGATAAAAAAAAATCATAAATCGTACATGTAAAGAGGATGATGACGTTTTTTCTTAGTGGTTTAACTCACCTAATCAAAAAAATTAGCTAGTGGTGATCTAATATGCGTGAGAGAAGTGAAACTGAATCCCGAAAACACAGTATCTTGGTGGCATTGGGGAGGCCATGTCATGTGAGTCTTCAAAACCTGCATCAAGTATTTATGAATTATGATGAAGAGGTGGAACGCTCTACAAAATACATAAACTTAAGTATGATACAGAGGAAATGAAAGAAACTAACCTTATCCAACAGTTTCAATACTTTCTCCTTAGTTTTTTCTTGCGTTGGTGTGAGTTCTCCCGTGTATGTTTGCCACTTGATTTCTTCAACACCCTCCTTCACGTTTATGCAGTTTAAGAGATAAATTAATTCAAAATTTAAGAAGATTAATTTTACAAAAAGTCTCAGTAACACTTACAATACAAAAGTAATCATTACATCTGCTTCATCAATAGCATTTTTCCCAATGCCCCAAAACCATAATCCCTTTATGGTTTCTGTCTTGCTCTCCGAAGTAAAGATTCTCATTCAGATCCATCATCCATGTGTTCTTCTTATCTGAGCTACAAAAAAGAGGCCTTTCATTCATAAAGTACACAATTTTCTTATGTATAGAACCAAAAAGAGTAGAGAGCTGAGCAACATTACCAACGTCATCGAGGGTAGAAGGTAACACCAACCTCTCCCAAGTTCTCCGTTCAAGAACAAATTTTAAAGTTGAGATGCTTTACTTCGGAGAGATCGGAAAAACCATCGAATCAAGGACCACCGCGTTTGACGTTTCGAACTTCCCAGAATCAGAGCAAACACACCTCGACATAGGAAGAACAGCTGCTGGTGTTTAAAACACCAAGAAGAACAACTGAATTAGCCATTATACTGCAAATATTATGTTTATTGAGGATTTTAATGAACTGAGTGGAACGATGTTCTAGGGATGTAAGAGTACCTTTGTAATGAGGGTGTATAGGTAACGTAACGTTTCCAAATTTTGGTCGCCAGAGAGATGAAGGGAATGAAGAACTCTGAAGACAATTAGATCGAGTGTCTTCCACACTTAGATCAGCCATTCTCAAGCTCTTCACGGGATTTGGATCGTCGCTTTGATGAAGGACAAATCACAGATTGGCTGCCGCAGTTTGAGATATTCTGCAATTGGAAGTGAGATCGACGACTTTTGGAAGCTAGGAGACACTGTGGCTTCTGGTCGCGAGTTTAGGAGGCCGCGGCGGTGAAACGATCACGCGGGCTCACGCCGCGAAAGAAGCTTGGTCACGACAATGGAGGGAGGCAATCGCGGTTAGACCACCAAAGATCATTTGGAGCCGCGACCGAGATGACCTGAAGAGTCGCGAGATGTTTCGAGGTCGCGGAGACGATGAACTTTTGCAGTATTGTGATGGTCCTGTTGGGCTGCAAAAAAAAAAGCACATCAGAATAAATATTAAATATTAAATGAAATGATGAGTTTTGTGTTTGTGAGTTTAGATATATCATCTGACGTGTCAAAACGAAATATTGTGATTGGAGGAATATTTTTAGTGACGTGGACAGCTTAGAATTTCAGGATATCTGGCTTTTAGTATTGTAATAATGATAGATTTGCTTTACGGTCCACGTACGAACGTAATTAGTGTATTAAGAACAACAAAAGACATGTGTCGATTGCTGGTTAATTTGCCGGTTTGTCGATATCATGTTCCCCACTTTTCATTTTTAAAACATACTGCTATTTTTTAATCACTAAAAATAAATCATATTTTTGATATCTAAAATGATAATTCGTTTGCAAAAATTGATATTGCAACAAAGATAAGTTACTTTTTTTTTTGAACTTTAACAAAAAAACAAACAAAAGTTCGCATAACAAACCTTCTCGTCATACATAGATAACCTTTATACGCGTTATCAAAATAATAGTGTAAAGTTCAAAAAAAAAATATAATAGTGTATATGTTTGCTTTTGTACTTTCTACTTTAATTAATCAAATATTTAATTTAATTTTGTTTACAATCTAGCAGTACATGAGCTGCTAATGGTGGGCTTAGTTTTATATTTCTTTCATCTCAAATTAAATGTTGTTGAGAGTTTTCACACACGAATAAGAAGTTTGGTTGTGTAATATAGTTCTTATAAATATAACACAAATTTGTGTCATAGTTTAAATAATCTGTATTAAGATATATAAATTTATATAAAACAAGAATAAAATGCTAACACAACAGTATATGATATAGTACTATTTAAAAGATGGCTTAATTATATGAGAAATTATTGGGTTCACCCACTAGGTGAATTTATAGGTTCACCAACCAATGAAAATTGATTATTTTATATACAGATTATTTTAAAAAATGAAACAAAATATTTAGAATTTATTATTTAAAATAAAAGTATAGAAAATAAATAAAAAAGTATAATAACAATGAAAAATGATTTTTTAACCGTTCATACTAAACACTAAACCCTAAACCCTAAACATGAAACTCTAAACCCTTAGGTAAATACTAAACCCTAAACTCTTGGATAAATCCCAAATCCATAGATAGACTCATAACCCTTGGAATATCTCTTTACCAAAGGGTTTAGCGTTTAATATATAGGATTTAAAGTTTAGGTTTTAGGGTTTAGTATGAACGACTTTTACAATATTAAAAAATTCTTGTTTTACAGCTGCTACTATTTTTTATTTTTTTATTTTTTTTTACCCGAGGGTTTAGGGTTTATCCAAGGGTTTAGGGTTTCGTGTTTAGGATTTAGGGTATAAGGTTTATTATGAACGACTTTAAAAATGTTAAAAAAATTGTTTCTTATTGCTATTACATTTTTTTATCTACTTTTTATCCTTTTATTTTAAAAAATAAATTTTAAATATTCTGTTTCTTTTAAAAAAAAAATCTGTATACAAAATAATCAATTCTCATTGGTTGGTGAACCTATAGGTTCACCGGTTCACCGGTTCACCTAGGGGGTGAACCCAAGAATTTCTCTAATTATATACCCTGAATAAGAGGCTTAAAGCTTTTAAGCCAATTAATGTTAAAAAAAAAGCTTTTAAGCTAATCAACATTGGTTCCTCAATACCTAAACATCATGATATGATTTCTCAGACCTTGGCATATGAGTATATATTTTAAGTTTTTAACCAGTGTAATTCTATTAATTATTACTTCCCTTAAATTTTCTTGTTTCCGTGCTTTTATAAATATAGTCTTACTGGTGTGACTGCAGCGTTTGAGGTTACGGAAGTTTGCGGATGCAGGTGGTTACAGTTTTAAGCGGTTCTAAAAAATTTGTACGATTGGTACTGCGGTTAAAAATTAGTGCGTTTGCGGGATACTTATGACTGGTTAACCACCAAATACAACAGCGGCTAAATAATAAATTAATAATATTTATATTTTATATAATTATAAAAATATTAAACATCATAATATTATAATAAAAATAAAAATAATATTTATAAAATTATAATTTAATTTTTATATTATACATGTAGAATTATACATGGAGTCATTATATCATGTAGTACTTTTTTTTTCCAGAAACGTACCGGGTCTTTCACAGTAGCAAAATATGATTGTAAAACTCTGAATGCACGTTCTACGTCTTTCCTACATGCTTCTTGTTGTGCTGCAAAATATTTTTTCTTTGGACCTACTGGCGCATGAATATCTTTTTTATTTATTTTATTTGTAATTATAAAAATTTAAAATTAGTATGTAAACATAGAGGAAAAAATAGCAATATCTATTATAGAAGAAAAAATAGAGGTGAGTTGGAATAAAATTTTCTCTATTATAACATGAGTGCATTACTCTTTGAGACACTTTTTCAGTTTTTTGACACAATAAGACACATTGTGCCTGAGGGACATATTCACGGATTCCGAAAGAGTTTCGTGACGAAATTGCCCTTCTGTCCACCGATAGAAGAGAACTGAAATGAATTACTTTTTGTTAATAGTTAGGTTGACTAGTCAAGAGTTAATTTGTTTTTTGTGAGAAAAAATTATTATGGTAGGTATATAGAAAAAATGATTTTTTTTAAGCCATCAGATGTGGGAAGTGAAACTAAATCGTAGGGTTGGGTTTATTTGATTTTTTTTAAATTAATATTCTCAATTCTCCTCTATTTCTCATATCTCACGATGTAAACTTTATCTCTTCTTTTTTCATCTCAAATCTGCTTCCCCAACTCAACCTTATATTACTCAGAATAAAGTGTTAAAACAATTTTGTATTTTTTTTTCCTTTTTTTTATTTGTCTGACTAGTTGGGTAGTTTGGTCTAGTTAAGAGAAAAGGAAGAATGAGTCAAATCATAGTTGGGGGTAGAAAGGACACTAGACACAAAGAAAGTGTCTCTCCAGCAAGAAGTAACTGTATGTGTTAATGAAAAGTGAGAATGTGTCTTAGGATGTAAATTTTTCTTATAACATATAGAATTAAATATAAGGGTGGGTTGGAAATGTTCTAAAACAGTTTAGATAAATAATTGGGACATTATCGAGGAAGAAGATGGGATTATTGAATAGCTGGGACATTGTAGAATTACTAGATGCGGCTCATATATAGCAGAAATTTTTACCTTCTAGGACACATTTTGTCTTTGGAATTACACATTAAGACACTCCTTGCTGGAGGCACACATTCTTCATGTGCAATGTCATAGATACCCTTAACCTTATCTACCACTAACTAGATGAACTAACTGTACATCCTAACTAAGGTTAATAGTATTTTGATTTATTTATTGAATATTATTTAATGGTTTGAATTTTGAATTTCGAACAAAATATATGTTCATTAAACATTATCCTATCGTCTTTTACGATTTCCCCAATTGACAAACTCTACAATAGTTATTTCACTCCCACTCGATTGTCTCCTTCATCTTCACCTTCTTCACCAAATCTAACCCAGAAACCAATTATCAATTATGATCGAAATCCCAGAGATTTTTGGCAGTTATGATCGAAAGTGCTTATAACTGTCAGAATCAAGCCGTCGTCTCTGTTACCTTTCGATTTGAAGCTCCTCAAACCACTCTCCGTCCAGTAAAAGCTGTTGAAGATGTTCATCACAGACTCTGTTCTCTATCATATCCAAAAGGTTGGTTCTTCGATGCATCAATTGTTTCTGTAATTTTAATTGAAGTTGAAGCTGAGGGATTATGTTTGTGTAACTCTGCTCAAAGCTGAGGGATTTTTATTTATTCCGGCTCTTTTTTAAAGCCAGCGATCTTTTTTTTTTTGGGAAAATGATTTAGTTAAGACATACATTAGTTAACAAGACTGACATTTTTGATCTTGTATTACTTGTTTAGCATTTTAATTGATTGTTTGTATGTCGTGTCAATACTCATTTGTGTTTGGTTACTAGTGGCTCTATTCACAGTTTAGTTGTTTCAATGTCTTGCAGGAGCTCGATCATACGCAAGTGAAGGACCTAAAGACTACAATCTACTTGGTAATGTGAAACCACGTTTCTCAAATCAACATTAATCCTTGTCCACATTTTCTCATATACATTAATTGTGTCCATGTCCACAGCTTACACCTACTTCTCCTGAACTTGATGTGAAGAAACCCCAAGATATTGTTCGTCCTGGGAGTTTGAGTTTGTTAGCTGAAGCTTATGATCGACGTGTTCAAGTGTGTGCTGAATATGCTAAAACTTTTTATCTTGGTTGGGATCTTCTTCTTCTTTCATTGCTGAGTTTTATGTCCACAACATATATGTCCACATTTTATTTGTCCACATTTTTTGAACATTACAACATATATGTCCATATTTTCTATATCCACAATATATATATATATATATATATATATATATATCCACATTTTCTCTGTCCACAAACACTTAATCTACACAAAATATTTTGTCATGATAAGTTTTTTATATCCAAATTTCTAAAATATACTAAAATGGATATTAAAATGTTGACAACAAAAAGTTATAATTTATTATGTCTAATTTATTTATTGATATACTTTAATATGTCAAAATAAATCACATAAAGAAAGAGAGGGTAATTTATAATAGTAATTTCAAAAAAAAATCAAATAAATCCAACCCTATGATCTAGTTTCAACAAAATGGACAATATATATGTCCAACCCTATGATTTTTTTTATCCACAATATATATGTCCACATTTTATTTGTTCACAAACATTTAATGTACAATTTTTTTTGTGGATATCATTTTTTATATTCAAAATTTTAAAATATATTAAAACGGATTTTAAAATGTAGAAGAAAAAGTTATAATTTATTATATTTAATCTATTTATTTTGATACTTTAATATGTTAAAATAATCACATAAAGAAATATAGGAAAATTGATAATAGTAATATAAGAAAATTAAAAAAATATAATCCTACAATCTAGTTCAAGTTGTACATCTAATAGCTTAAAAGATCATTTTCTATACTGAATTATTTTTTATACATTTATTATGTATGTGGTCATTTTTTTTCACTATCCACAATATATATGTCCACATTTTATTTGTCCATAAACACTTAATCTACAAAAAAAAAAGATTTGTCATGATATGTTTTTAATATTTAAATTTCTAAAATATACTAAAATGGATCTTAAAATGTTGACAACAAAAAGTTATAGTTTATTATGTTCAATTTATTTATTGATATACTTTAATATGTCAAAATAAATCACATAAGGAAATAGAGGGGAATTGATAATAGTAATTTCAAAAAATTCAAATAAAATCTAACCCTACGATCTAGTTTCTCCCCCCCCTTTCTCCAATCTGATGGCTTAAAATCTATTGCTGTGAAACTCAAACCGGTTAGATGTCCATCACCGTTGGATTAGATCACATCTAATGGTTGTAATGTGTTCCACTTACCTATAAACAAATCTTGATAACTCATAGTACGAAACACAAACGTAACTAAATGGGGTCCCCACCAACTAGACACAAATCCACACAATCTTTCTTCCCACCCAGTGGCGGAGGCAATTCATTGCCACGGTGGTCAGATGACCCACATGAAATTATGAAAACATTAAGGTTTTTATTGAAAATTTTAAAATGACCCTGGTCCAAAATATTTATTGACCCCGTTAAAATGTTTTTGACCCTAGTCCAAATTATTTATGGATCATAATCCAATAACAACATTAATTAATTTGAAGCCCATTAAATTTTACATAAAGAATTACAATAAATTAAGCCCACTAATTAAATTAAACCCAACTATCAATATATTTCAATGACCTCTAATTATTATTAGTCATTTAGACGTTTAGTTTTCTTCTTATCCTTTCTTTCTGAATCTCGTTGTCCATTGCAACAGCAGAACAAAGGTAATAAATATTTTATTTTGTAATAATTAATTTAAGCTTTCTTCTACTACCAAGTATAAATATAGTAGTATTATACTCTTATAAATGGTAAAAGATCTTAAGAGTAGTTCTTATTTTGGCTTTTTTCTTCGATTTCTAGATCATTTTACACTAAAATTGTTATGTTCTATAATTTCAAATGATGAAACATCAAATTTCTACATATAGGATATATACCATTCGCACAAAAAGAGAATGATGGTTCAACATACAAATTATGTATCTATCAGACATAGAAAAATGAACATTGTCTGTGTATACTTTTGTTGGTTTGAGCGTGGAGTACATCTTTGAGATTCAGTGTAATGTGATATTTTTATTTTTCAATAGCTTAAGTACTTTAAGCAAAAAAAAATATTATGACCCTGGTGAACATTTTTCCTGCCTCCGCCACTGTTCCCACCTAAGATTACTCAGTGAAGGGCAATTCCGTCCGAACGAAACCTCTCTCTAGAAGAAAAGTGTCCCTCCAGCAACATATGCCTTATCCTGTCAAAAAAGTGAAAAAAATGTCTTAAATGGTAATGCACTCTATATAGCATGTGATATCATATAATATATCTAGTCAAAAAGCAAGAGATACGGTAGTGTGTGCTCATTTTTCTTCACTCATGGTGTACCATGTTACAAGAACTTTGACACCTCTTAAGTGATTGATGCATTAAATATGGAAATCCATGTGATTTTGTTACTCCTCCTCCGGACTTTCTGTCAACTCTATTTATGATTCTCTAGATTTTTGTTGCTTTGCACTAAAACATTCTCTTTCGATTTCAGAATGATCTATGTTTTAGAAAAAAAAATATTTCTAAAAAATCTATATTTTATCTTTTTTAATATATGTAATAATGAAAAATTATAAATTTTAAAGACATAAATTATATTTACTGAACTTTGATTAGTTAAAAATCATAAGAAATATTTAAACACAGAAAACAATGCATTTATTGTCAAAATTTTACGTCTTTTCTTAATAAGTGTGAAAACTCTAGAATATACATTCTTTTGAAACGGATGAAGTTTTAAGTTTAGTATATATACTTTCTTACATGATCCATCTACTATATCATTTTTTTTATTTCTACAAAATATTATTCAAAATTGCCAACTGTTATCAAAGATCTAATATATCATATCTCTCTCGTAGTTAGGTTGGAAAATAACCTACCTACCTTTCAGTTTAAAAGAAAGAAAACTTGCAATATTTAGTGAAAGTTTGCATTTATTTAATCGTTTATTGGACAAAATTTTCAAAACAACATGTGGTTCTCATGAGTTCGTGATCCATTTTGCCAAATCATTTTATCTTTAGTGATCTAATTGACACATCAAACATTCTCCTTTTGAGTCAAGACCGTATGTGGATGTTCCTCTAACAATTACATTCTTATTATAGAATATTGTCTTTTCACATGAATTCGAAGTTAGGAGATACGTCTAAATTTTAACTTATGAAACTTGAAGTACAAAACATAATAATAAATAATTATATGAAAATCCCTTTCAAAACAAAAGCATCTGATGTATACCAAAAAATCCTCATGATTGATAACGAAATGTATTATACGTGTGGTTGATCAGTGAAGAAGAGTTATAAAATAATTTATGTTGTTGTTGTTAACTTGTTATCATTTTAAATATAGATGTTTGTGATGTTATTATATGTCCAAATCAAGATAACATTTTCTTAGATAAAATCCTGATATTTTTGTGTTAGCCTACAAGCTTAAACAATGACATTTTCTTTCAAAAAGTGTTTGGAATGTTAAATTTTACCAAAAACTTAGAAATTTGAGAATTTGTATATTTACCTAATTCACACTGATAGATATGCAATTTTTTTTAATATACCATGTTTAAAAAAAAGTAATATACCTTGTTTTGCAGATAGACTCGGCCAACTGACAAACAAAAATAAATAAGAACTTTTAAACTGAGTATGAGGAGAGAATTTCAAACTATTATATTTTTCTATACGATGGTGTGCGTTGTGAAAAGATTATTTATTAGTAAATTTCTGTCTGAATATAGCTAAAGGTGATTGCAAACTAAGTACCTGATGTTACCTAAAACAACACTTATATACCATAACTCATAAGTTTAGACTTTAGTGTCCAATATATTTGTTATTTAACTCATACATATAAACTCACATTTTTGTCGACTAAGCTCACATTTGAATATAGTAGTTTTTGATTCTGGTAGACAGTATATGTTGTAAAATAAAAAGTGTAAATTTTTTTTGAAAATACAAATGAGTCAGAGAGAGACATGGCAAAGCAAAAGATCTTCACAAATTTACGTAGTCGCCGCCATACATTTAATATAGTTACTAGATTTTGATCCGCGCTTAAAAAGCAATGATTTGTTTTTAAAATTAAATAATTGTTTTAAACGAATTTCTATAAGATAGTGTATAAGTTTGAGCATACTTATCCAAAACATCGAATCAAACGGTACCAAATAAAAAAGCAAACAAAAATTGGACTAAAATTCATAAATAACCGAGCAGATAATACATGCATGTAACCGGAAAACTGAAACTGAACTGAGAACCAAATGGGTTTCTGAATTTTAATATGCAAATTATATACTTATAAATATTAATTATATTTAATTCATAGATGACCAAATACCCTAACAATACTTATTTATAAATCAAATTACCCGAAAAAACAAATTATCTGAATATTTTTATTCAAAAAGTTTAAATTATCGTTTTTTTATCTGAACAATACAAATTAGTTGATATCTAACTGAAAACCCTCAAATTATCTGATTTTTATATTTATAAAAATCACCCAAAAAATCAGAATCAAACCGGACCCATATCTTTTTGCAAATTAGCTGTTTCCAACTTTGCTACTAAACCTAGCCAAAGACCTAAATAACCCAACTGAAACCAAACCAAACTTTGTAAATACCTGGACATTTTCTAAATTTTATAATCAGAACACCTAAAACCAAAATACCCAAACTAAAACCAAATAATGAGGACTAATCGTGCATCTACATTTAAATAGTACGAAGAATATATTTTATTTTTACAAATTATTTAAATCATTTTAGTGGAGTACATATGTGGTTTATAAACGAATTAAAATATAAGCATTATTTTATATTTGATCCAAACCCGTGATCGAACGCTAAACCCGGTGACCGTATATAATCCAAAGTAATGTATGTTCTTCTATCAGAGGTTTTACCAATTGGTATGTTTTTACAAAATTTGAATATAATGAAAATCTATTAACTAAAAATACGATAAAATCCAAAAATCTGTTATTAACCTGTGAACCGACACTGGTTGATCCGACAAAAAAAACAAAAAACTTATAATATTTGAATTGTCGTATCAAATAAATACATTGTATTTATGCTATGTATTTTAATTTATAGGTTTTGTGACGATCAATACTATTATAGTTTTAACGTAGATTATTTATTTCTTTGGCTTAGAAGCATACAATGAGCTTATTTTATCTATTAATTAAATTAAATTTGTAATTAAATACTATTCAGATTCATGTTCACATGAGCAATTCACTTTTTCTTAATGTTACAATCAATATATATATATATATAACTGACATATCCCAGAACAACTTTTGCATATGGCAAGTATGGAAGAAAGTGAATATCGCAAGGTGGAAAAACGATATGTGATTAAAATATATTTGATTTGTTTAGTTATAACTTCCGGTTAATTATAGGAGAAAATATAGGACATGAACCATTGATTGATATTGCATAGTTATAGTTATATTAACTATTATATGGTCAAACAATTAAATAATAAATAGTAATAAATATAGATATGTCTAATAACCTTTTTAAGTAGATTTATTAAAATTTCTTCTATTTTAATAGTATTGATGAGCCGTAGCAATATGGTTTTTTTTTTTTATAAAGTATACAAATTTCATTTAAAATGAGATTGTTTGTTTGTTACAAAAGGTTAAAGCAGTTTGCAAAATAGTTTGTGTTACATCAAATTACATCATCACTTTTCATTTACTTATCGCTAACATTTGATAGAAGATGGAAACAGCCGAGAAGTTTCAAGTTGTATGTAAAGGAAAGACAAAGAAAAAGCATTAGCTTAGTCACCACTCACCACTCATATTCGTCACAAGAGTTACAAATTTGGACCATCCCTTAACGGACCCCATTAATCTTATCTTTTTAACTGATTTATCCCATCACTTTCTTTTTGATCAAATCAAACCATGTTTTGTAGACCTGTAGCCACTCTTGTTTCCCATGCTGATTGCTGACCTCATCTAATCATATTTTCGTCATCACATTCATCATCTTTTGCCATCTTCAGCATTAGATTTGCATATCCATTATCCACCCATCAATATCAACGTAAGAGAATTGTTTGAAACTTCTTCGCTAAAATTTGTTGATGGGCTCATTTGATCAGGTTATAAGAGGTGTTGCTGCTTTACATAGTACATCATATACAAAAAAAAAAAAAACCTAACCTTTTTCATAACCTAAAAAGAACTATCCGACCGGACTAGTTATACTTACATGCTATATATGTAGGATTTATTATATGATAGATTTTGAACCTCGAGAGAGAATTAAGAGAAAAAAACGCTTTGGAGAGGTTTCATATTTTTTGCGACAACAATAATAAAAAAGATACCATCAATTTTTCTTGTTAGTATATATCTAGACGAGCTCTTTCTTATGTCTAAAAAAACTATTATTTTATTGCCTCAAGGTCCACTATGATAATGTGAAAGATAAGACTGAAAGATTAGGTCCATTAAGTTAAAATTAACTCCACCCAAGTGCAAAGACAATCCCCATCATGAAAAGATTGTAAACCCTAGACAGTTTAGTTTTTTTTTTAATATTAACCAAGGGTATCCAGCGGACGAAATCCAACCGACTAATCCCATGGAAGCCTATCCAACAGTGCTAGACAAGCCCATGAACTAGCAATTTCGCATTGGAATAGAATCGATCCCTGGCCTAGACCAACATAGCAACTCCTCATCCAGTGAAAACCCTTAGACAACCACGATGTGTTTCTAGTTTATTTTCAAGCATAAAATAATAGAGCTAATATAATATGTAAAAATGTATTTTTATTAAATACTTATTTGATTTTCTTTTTGGTTAGATTGATTTGCATTTTTTTGTCCAGAGCAACTTTTGGTAAACTGAACCAAAAACCAAATAACCCTTCTTACAAACAAACGTGGTTCTCTTCGCAAGATAATATAGATCAATATATAACAGAATGAAAACAAAGTACAATTTGAAAGATATATTTGAACATTTGACCACAACCAGATTGATTATGAGTAGTTCATAGCATACAATTCAAGACTCATCAATCACACTACAAAGTTGCTGGTGGAACCACTTGGCATTTGATCTTGTTTTTGAGACATTATACGTTTGTTGGATCATATTCCGGCAGAGCATTCCGGGGGAGGGACAGGAAAACGAGACTTATCGGTACAGTAATCATAGATCATATGGTTCACTCGGACCCATCTATAACTTCGAGCCTCAACTGGAGTCAATTGGTGGTACGCACTGCCTTCCCACCAGTTCTTTGGATTAGCTGGACAACCTGCTGGTCCCGGAACCGAACATCCTTCTATATCAAAATCTTTATAGTACGCATAAAATGGAGCTTCCGACCAATTAATTTTCTCTATTCCTCCACGTGTTGCCCAATCATCGGCTTCCCATAATGTGGAATATACACCCATTGGTTGGAATCTTGGGTATGGTACTTTCCTAGCCTCGTTGTTCTTATAAACCCTAATGGGGACATTGTCTACGTAGAACCTACACACCACACATATTAAACGTTTATAAAATGAATATTATATCTTATATAATTTATAGCAACAAACAGATCCATATATTTGAAAAATAATTGTTCTTAAATATATGGGACCTTTATGAATGTACCCAAAACAAATATGCTGTCTCTTTCATTCTCTTACTATATGGCCCGTGGCCGACACAATATAATTAAACCAATCATCTCCCTCGTGACAATATGAAAAGACAGGAATAGTTAACCGAATCTTATAGTAATAAAAACACCTCAATTTTCGTGGAACCTCGTAGATAAGAATTCTTAAAAAAAAGTTTTAAGAAATTTTAAAAACCCCATAATTATTTATATATATATATATAATACATATATTATGAATTCTAATGGAGAGAACCCTATTGGAAATGGTCTAAATTATTGGTTAATTTATTCCCGTTAAATTAACTATAGGTTACATTTATTCTAATAAATAGTCAGATAAAGTGATTTTTTATAGAACTCAAGTGTTATTACTGGTTACATATGACTTACACAATACGGAGATGGTTCCATGAAATGGCGTATTCGTGGAAGTCACGAGAAGGGTCAAACCAAAGGTTCACTCTTTGCTCTCTATCGCCTTTACCATGAGCAAATACGTTAGTTTGCACAGTGTAAGGCTGTCCACTTCGGTTTCCCAGGAATTCAAAATCTAGTTCATCTCTTACAGAATCTGTATCCGAATTCATCTGCGCAATAATTACATATATCGATGTATTTATATTATAACCAAAGGTTTTTAAATGTAGTAAACTTAAAATATTTGTATACATATTACATAGAACGCAGCAACTGTTCCTGCGGAATCACCGGGGATGAGTTTAATTTTCATGCTAACGCGGCCAAACAAATACTGCTTCTTCGAAGCGAACCCACATCCTAAACCAACAATGTTAACCAAAATATTTTTAAAATGGATTTGAAGGTATATATTAATTAGGTTTGAATAGAATTGATTATGATGCATGTAAGAACCTGAGCTAGGGTCCAACTTGAGCTGAATGGCTCTTCCTCCATCGATTTGAGTGATATGAGTATCGGACCACGTGATCCTAAAGTCATCCGCAAACTTAGCCGGTTTACTTAAAACCGGCCGGTACAATGCTGCAAATAAGCATAAGCTTATAAAGAAAGCATTCCTTGCAGAGAAGAGTGACACCACCATTGTTGCTTTGTAGTTGAATATTAATGAAAATCTTGTAATGATGGGTTTGATCGAAGCCATATTTATTTATAGAGGCACGCAGGTAATGTACGTGTACTTATTGTTTTATTGGGGAAGGTATCATTTACATTTAGAGCTTAGCTTTTCAGTACAGCTAGCCACTGATCGAGCGTTTCAAATTTGTTTGGACCTACCACTTTTCTATTATTGTTGTTATTATTACCTTTTAATATTCATCGAAATTGTCTTTTTTTTCTTTCCCCACCCCAATCTTACTGTTCTTTCACTCTTTTTTTTTGGTAAAATCTTTCACTCTTTTTGTTATTTGAATTTGAATTTATTTCGTCCA
This sequence comes from Brassica rapa, assembly GCF_000309985.2. Lineage (NCBI taxonomy): Eukaryota > Viridiplantae > Streptophyta > Magnoliopsida > Brassicales > Brassicaceae > Brassica > Brassica rapa. Next base: position 32,648,364 of record NC_024797.2, read on the forward strand.
CTTCTGGCAAAACTAATCAAATTACTTATTATATTTTTCGTAGTGTCCTGTTAACCAAGTAAACTGTTATACGAAGAATCAGAGTAACTATGAGAACAAAAATCTGATTCCGCTATATTATTATGATCAAAAAATTTATTGACTCTCAATGATTGAAGCAGATAAATTTTGCCAAGGGACTGAACTGATACACGCGGTGCGATTAATCAGACGCGTGTCGCCATTGCACTGCTCTGCTATGCTTCACGAAGATGATACAATCGTATCTTATAAATGGTGATCATAAAGTTAGTTTTCGTATTTTTGTATCACAACAAAAATATATCTCTTTAGCAAAAAAATAAATAAAATATATCTCAATATCACACGGTTGAAACCCTAGCTTAATATAATGGTTAACCACACTTAATTTGATTCGCGACGAGCGAGATGACGACTTTCTTTATTATCAGCCCTATAGTAGCATGCTAAGAATTGTTCGATACTTATTTAATTATTCATTCACAGATCCTGTGTTCCTTGTTTACTTTGCACGATCTTTTTAGTTGCTTTGATGAGAGTAGCTGTGAAGTATTTATGCTCGTACATGAACATTCTAATTTTCCAAGAAAATGAAAATAAGAAAGTTGTTAAATGGTTGAAAAAGGCTGTTAAATGTGGAGAGGCGTCAGAGTAGGGATATGTCTATGTTTAATTTATGGATATTAGCTTTCATTTCCTTATCCACACCACCCAAGTCGTGGTCTTTGAATAGTTTTTTTTTTTGGTGGTAAAATCGTTGAATAGTTAATATTCCCCCATCTCTATTTATATCGTTTTCTTTTTTTGTAAAATTTTTTTATATCGTTTTCTCGCTCAAACATAGTAAAAAAATTAAATTATATCTGACACCTTTTTTGTAACTGATTTATATCTAGCACCTTGCCACTCTAGTGTTGACATGAAGCAGAAATAAGCTGCCAGACTTGAGAAACAAATTGCCAGACTTAAGAAAACAAGCTGCCAGACTTGAGAAGCAAACTGCCAGACTTGAGAAGTAAGCTGCCAGACTTGAAGAGTTAGTTAGAGACTTATAAGGTTTTATAAAGCTTTATAAGGTATCTAATTGAAGAGAAGAAGAAGAGAAAAGAAGACTGTTGAAGATATTTTAAAACAATAAATATTTTATTATATTGTGTATAAGGCAACTTGTCTTTAAATATTTGTACCCAGATCCACAATTAAATTAAGGAAAATATTTTCCTCTCTCTCTCTCTCTCTCTCTCTCTCTCTCTCAAATTCAAACATTACTCTCTCTCTCTTGTTCGTCTTGTTCTTCATTTTCTTTCATGGTATCAGAGCTCTAAGCTCATATACCTCTTACTCGCTTCCGCAAACACTCTTATTGTTCTTCTCTCTTCCAATCCAACCATCTAATTTTTCTGTTCTTGCAAGAATCTGTCTTTGTCCACTGGATAATATATCTACTTTTGCTAGTGATCATTTCTCTGGTTCTGGTTCCACAGTTACTTAACTCAAACCAAATTCAAAAGGAAGTAATGGAGCAATACAAGCCTGTTATGATTCCAGTTACTCTAGGTAACTACATTACATGGTCTAGATTGGCCAAAACTGCTATTGGAGGACGAGGTCTATGGGAGCACATCACCACCAGTGAGGCACCAAGAAAGATCACCCAAGGAGCTGACGGCAAGGAGATTGTAGTGGTGGATGAAGGCAAATGGGGTCAGGAAGATCTCATGGTGTTGTCTTCCTTGCAAGGCTCGCTTGATGCTCCAATAATGGAGGCTTACTCTCATTGTGAGACCGCAAAGCAATTGTGGGAAACTCTTCACAAGATTTATGGCAACACTTCAAACTTGACCAGGATCTTTGAGGTGAAGAGAGCCATAAATAACTTGCAACAAGAGGAAATGGACTTCACCAAGCATCTTGGAAAGTATAGCCAGTTGTGGTCTGAGCTTGACATGCTCCGGCCAAGCACAAACGACCCCAACATCATTGAAGAAAGGCGTGAGCAAGACAAAGTATTTGGACTGCTTCTCACACTCAACTCGAGCTTCAATGATGTCCTTAAGCACATATTGAGAGCTAAAGAGCTCCCAATCTATGATGATGTGTGTGCTCAAATCCAAAAGGAACTCGGCTCAGATGGTTTGCTTGGTGGGAAAGGAGAGCTATCTATGGCCAACAAGGTGGAGAAGGTGGAGAATGCTGCAGCCAACAAAGCTCACTTCAAGCCAAGAGGTGGTGGAGGAGATAAACAAGTAACTTGTGAACATTGTAAGAAGATTGGTCACTCCAAAACCAACTGCTGGATTCTCCATCCTCACCTCAGGCCAGCTTCATCCAACAAATACAATCAAGGCCGAGCTCATGAAGCTAGAGCTCAAGAAGGTTCTCAGCCAAACTATCCTACTATGCGCATGGGAGAAGATGGGAGAGCCTTGACAGCAACTACTCGTGTGGTTGGATCAGGGTCTCAAGCCACTTCTCAGTCATCCAATGAGGATACTTTCATCCGCAAGTCTGACCTTGAGGCTCTTATAAAAGCTCTCAATGCCAACTCTGGTAACCTTAGTAGTTATGCTTTAAACTCTATTATAAATGCATCTGAAATCACTAGACCCTTGATAATTGACTCAGGAGCTTCACATCATATGATTAGGGATGTAAATCTCATTAGCAATGTCAAACCGGCTCTAGGGAGTGTTCTAATTGCAAATGGAGATAGTATACCTATTACTGGAGTAGGAAACCTGAAATTGTTTGATAAAGACTCTGAAGCTCTTTATATGCCTAGTTTCACATCTAATTTGTTATCTGTGAAAAGAGCTACTAATGATCTTAATTGTAATGTAATTTTTAGTCCTAATGAGGTGTGCTTTCAGGATATTGAGACCAGTAAGATGTTGGGAAAAGGTGTAAGCAATGGAGAGCTCTATGTGCTTAAAGACACCAAGCTTAGATCAGATTTATCTTATGCTTTTAAATCTACTTCTGCTTTAGCAAGTGATGAGTTATGGCATGCTAGATTAGGCCACCCTCATTCTAGAGCACTTGGATTGATGTTACCTAATCTATCGTTTAAGAATGAAAGTTGTGAGGCTTGTATTATTGGTAAACATTGCAAATCTGTTTTTCCTAAATCTATCACTATCTATGAGAATTGCTTTGATTTAATTCACTCTGATGTTTGGACTGCTCCATGTGGATCTAGAGAAAACCACAAATACTTTGTCACATTCATAGATGAAAAATCAAAATATACATGGCTCACACTGATTTCAAGTAAAGATAGGGTCTTAGAAGCTTTTATAAATTTTCAGAACTATGTCACTAACCATTTCAACTCTAAGATTAAAATTTTTAGGTCTGACAATGGTGGAGAGTACACAAGCCATGCCTTTAAAAAATCATCTAGCCAAGCAAGGAATAATCCATCAAACAAGCTGTCCATACACACCACAACAAAATGGTGTAGCTGAAAGAAAGAATCGTCATCTCATGGAAGTTGCAAGGAGTATGATGTTCCACACCAATGTTCTAAAGAGATTTTGGGGAGATGCTGTGGTTTCTGCATGCTATCTTATCAACAGAATCCCAACCAAAGTCCTCAATGATATCTCACCATTTCAGGTATTGAACAAAATGACACCTCCTATAGATCATTTGCGTGTGTTTGGGTGTGTGTGCTATGTGTTGATACCATGTCAACAAAAGAACAAGCTTAAACCTAAGAGTATCAAGGCCATGTTCATTGGATACTCACACACAAGTGTTATCTACCTGATTCAAGAAGGGTGATGGTGTCAAGGGATGTAAAGTTTGTGGAATCAAAGGGGTACTATGATGAGAAGGACTGGGAAAACCTTAGAGATCTCTTACATGGTCCATCAGATAGGGCTAACAACCTGAGAACCATTATGGAGAGCTTAGGAATCACTCAGCCTATGAGTAATGAGGTCCTTAGAACCTCTCCATCCCCACTAGATGATGTTCACAATGAAGCAGCAGCACCAAATTCTGAGCAAGTCCAGCTTGATCCTGAGGGAGGCAGAGAAAATTACTCAGGAACATCCCATGATCAAGATGGACCAAACAGAAAAGATACAGATCAGACTAGTGGGGAACAACATCAAGAAGATCAGACTAGTGAGGAACAACCCCAAGAAGAGCATGGGGAGCCAGTGGTACAAGACCAACAAATACATCCATTAAGAAGAAGCACAAGAGTGAGAACACCATCTCATTGGATCGATTCGAGGGTGTACTTTAACAGCAATGCGGTCGCACATCCCATACAAGCAACCTGCTCAATGACAACCTTTCCTCCACAACACCAAGTATTCTTAACCAATCTCGACCAAAACTTCATCCCAAAGACCAATGAAGAAGCAATAGAAGATGATGAATGGAGAGAATCAGTGGGAGATGAGATGGGTGCTATGGAAAGGAATGATACATGGTTTGAATCTGAGCTACCTAAAGGCAAGAAAGCTGTGACCAGCATGCTACTCTTCACCATCAAATACCTTGCTAATGAAAAACCAGAAAGGAAGAAGACAAGGTTGGTTGCAAGAGGGTACACTCAGGTCTATGGAGAAGACTACCTAGACTCCTTTGCACCAGTGGTCAAACTGCATACTATAAGAATCCTACTCTCTCTGGCCGTGAACTTGGAATGAGACTTATGGCAGATGGATGTCAAGAATGTTTTTCTACAAGGAGAGCTGGAGGATGAGGTGTACATGAAACCACCTCCTGGTATCGAAGACATGGTCAAGCCAGGAAATGTTCTAAGGTTGAAGAAGACAATCTATGGATTAAAACAGTCACCAAGAGCCTGGTATCACAAGCTGAGTACAACTCTCAATGGAAGAGGGTTTGTAAAGTCAGAAGCTGATCACACTCTATTCACTCTCACAAGCAAGCAAGGAATTGTGGTGATATTGATCTATGTGGATGATATCATCATCACAGGAAGCAACAAGGAAGGTATCATCTCTACAAAAGCTTTCCTTAGATCTAGCTTTGATATTAAAGATTTAGGTGAGCTAAAGTACTTTCTAGGGATATAAATATGCCGCTCTAAAGAGAGGTTTTTCTTATCTCAAATAAAGTACACACTTGATCTTTTAAATGAGGCAGTAAAGCTTGGAGGAAGAGTAGCTTAGACACCACTTGAAGAAGGATACAAAGTCTTGCGTGAGGGGGAGTTTGAGGATACTCCATTTGGCGATTTCAAGCTCTATAGAAGGATGGTTGAGAAGCTAATCTATCTCACCATTACAAAACCAGACATCTGTTTTGCTGTGAATCAAGCCAGTCAACATATGCAAGCACCAAAGGTTCATCATTGGAATATGGTGGAAAGGATCATGAGATATCTAAGAGAGGCTCCTGGTCAAGGTGTTTGGATGGGTTGCAATAAGAGTACAGAGATAGTGGGATATTGTGAAGCAGATTGGACTGGTGATAGAGTAGACAGGAGGTCAACAACAGGCTACTGTACTTTCATCGGAGGCAACCTAGTCACATGGAAGAATAAGAAGCAAAAAGTGGTATCATGTTAAAGTGGAGAGGCAGAGTATAGGGTAATGAGGAAGCTAACTAGTGAACTCATTTGGATCAGGAACCTGCTAAGAGACTTGGGCATGGAAACAACGACACCAATCACAATGCATTGTGATAACCAGGCAGCTATCCACATAGCATCAAATTCAGTATTCCATGAAAGGACTAAACACATTGAAGTTGATTGTCACAAGGTGAGACAAGCTGTGGAGCAGAAGATCATTTTACCTTGCTATACTAGAAGTGAAGATCAGTTAACTGATATCTTCATCTAGGCAGCAATCACTAAATTGTGAGTTCATTCATCCAAAATTGGGACTCATAGACCTCTCATGCCACTGATATTTCCTTCATGAAGTGTTCTACTCATTTTTCTTGACTTGGGTTTTCTCCCAAAGGGTTTTACCTAGTTGAGGTTTTAATGAGGGAATACTTCATGGCTTCCAAACTTGACTTGTTCTATATGGTCAAGCTTGAAGAGAAGTGTTGACATGAAGCAGAAACAAGCTGTCAGACTTGAAAAACAAGCTGTCAGACTTGAGAAAACAAGCTGCCAAACTTAAGAATGAAGCTGCCAGACTTGAAGAGTTAGTTAGAGATTTATAAGGTTTTATAAGGCTTTATAAGATATCCTATTGAAGAGAATAAGAAAAGAAAAGAAGACTGTTGAAAATATTTTAAAATAATGAATATTTTATTATATTTTGTATAAGACAACTTACTTTTAAATATTTGTACCGAGATCCACAATTAAATTAAGAAAAATATTTTTCTCATTCTCTCTCTCAAATTCAAACATTACTCTCTTTCTTGTCATCATGTTCTTCATTTTCTTTCAGGTTTCAAAACTTCAATCAAGTTTCGTCTATAGTAAAGTAACTCTTGATTGGCTAGTTCTTTTTGGATAAACCCGTTTTAAATTATATGAATGATGTTTGTAAAATTTGCGTTCAATTGAGAACTTTATATAGATATGCCCATTTCATAATATATATAACTTTTTCAATCGGATTTTTGTTCATATACATATTAGCTACCATGTCTAAGAATGTAATACACCATGAATTTTTTGGGATGAAAACGATAGTTATCAAAACAAATTATGTCTAAATAATCTAGGACACACCACACTGGACAAACCCACATGGAATTTAGAGCTATGGATAAGAAATTGACGGGCTTCATAAATTTTGTAAAACAAATCTATTTAAACCAAAATAAATGTCATGTTTCTGTATTATTTCACCTTTCCATTATATTGATTTAATATGCTACCCACCATTTTCTTGTCGTACTCGTTCATTATGATAACATAACTCAGCCGACAATAAAATTATTTGAGCGATATCGGAAAAACTACTATTTTTAGGTAACGAAAACACAAGCGGTTTTATGTTCATCAGTAATACACCTTTTATATCATGTTGTTATTATTTTATATAGCAATTTCGTTCAACGGATCTCGTTTCAACGATGTAAATTGGATACATCACACGATTCAAAGTGACTAAATTTCAACACTCCGACTTTGCAATATTTCTTGTTTCGATTCATTCGATTTTATTCTAAATTTGTTGTATTTTTATCTTAGAAATTTCTCTACTCGTATTAGCTCTGTTTTGTTTTATACTTGTAGCGCTATAAACTTTTCGTATAGTCTGAGATTTTAAGTTTTAGTGAAAATAGTTATCCCAAAAAAAAAAATATTCCAGATGGATCTTTGATAAGATGAGATTATAAACCGTACTAGAACATAGAAGAAGTTCTGATTTTTTAAATTTCCGACGTTAGCTCACATTAATCCAACAACAAATTTAGTCATTTACGCCGATTAATAGTATATAGTATATGTTTAGACATTGATAAAAATACTGAACAGGTTGAATCTACTGATTCCTCTTCAAACAATTAGGAGAAGATTGACGAACACAAAACTGATTAAAGCAAGAGGCAAAGAAGACAAGCATTAGCATTTCAAGTGAAGAAAGAAGAAATAAATGATTGTAAAGAGGCAAAGATGTCAGGGGCCTTCGTTGTTGTGCTTCACCTCAAACAGACCGTCTGGACCTGAAAAGACATTCTTTGTCACGTGTAAACACAGTATCATCAAAGTTGCAAGAGAAAGGAATAATTGAAAAGCATAGATGATAATACCCCAAGGAATCTCCTTGTTGCGTATGTGCAGGGTCGGCCCTGGGCTAACCCTTGCTTTAGGTGCGAAAAATAGATTATATATTTTAGGGGCAATCAATTACCAAAAGCTAACGTTAGTGCAGTTGTTAGAACTGTTTCTCGAATCAAGGAGGTGCGCGCTTTCTTTACTTTTTTACATACAATTTATTTTTTATGGGTTTAAATTTCTTTGGGCTTTAGGCGCCCAACGAGGCTGGTCGGGGACTGAGTATATGTGCATATACGAATAGGCATGTTTAAACAGGAATAAAACGGTTAACGACAGCTGCCTAATGCAACGCTCTCAAGAAGCTAAAAGAAGAGTGTGGTAAAGAGAGAGAAGGCTTATTATTATTTTTTTGCTAAATGGTAAATATCATTATGAAATGAACGTTTGAGATTACAAATTGTTACACAAGCTGTTCGACCTCTATGCTTGATTACACGGCAAAAAAGTTTAAAAAACATGTAATCAAATGACAATCGCCACTGAAACCGTTCTGCTTGAAAGCGAACAGGATAACAGTAATCGATACAAACTTGAAAAGTCGGATGAAAGGTCGAAACGAGGTGGGCAAGAATGGAGAGACCGGAAGACCAAAGCTCGGTGGACACGATGCTAGCGAGAACTTGTTTCACCCTATTGCATGCACAATTACCTTCCTCAGAGAAGCAGAGACAGGCCCGCTCAAGGACCACCCTCAGAATCCGGGCTGGGCAAGATCTGAACCTAATTCCAACAAAGACAGGACAACAGTAACCACAGGTGCTTAATAGCGCTCAACTCACCTAATCGCACTCGTCCTCTAAGGCGGTTAAGGGTAAGGGTGCAGCATCGCCACCTCCCGGGGCTTACTCCATCTTCCAGCCGCAAAGTGTTACCACGAACTCCAAGAAATCACAGAACCTCCATAGCCTTATTCGATTAAACCTACACTCAGATCCAGACTCACAAGCAACGCCAATCAATACCAAAGAGGAGAACGAGGAGCTAATTAAAGCATTATTCAATAGCAGACCGCTTAGCTTGACCCTATGTAGAGACATCTCCACAGTGAAGTCTGAAGTCCCGAGACCTCTAACACAAGCGAAGCTTACCCATATTACTTTGGATCGAGATGGCAAGAAGCGACATTTTGGTACCACTCCGTAGAGGTAACCTAGATGTTGGGAGAGGACTCACTTTCACAGGCGGAGAGAAGCATCAGAGTACCGGCATAGTCGCTAGAGAAACCAGGACACTAAACGACACTATCTCGAGTTGAACTGTAGCCGGAGCTACAGGTTCGCACACCACCGAAGATCAGAGGCCCTTCACCAATGGAACCACAGACGGAGAGGAAGATGGACTTAGCGGGAGTATCGGTCGTGGGCCCTCTCACAACGCCGAACGGTGCTGGAGAGGCGTGACGGAGACGAAACTTGAAGTTGAAGAAGACTAGGTTTCGAGAAGACTAGGTTTCGAGAGAGAGTAATTTGGGGGCGCGTGACCTCAATGTTCTAATTACATCGAGAAGGCTTATCTTACTCTATTAAAAGGGGAATATAAGCTCCATTGAGCCTAACCACCTCAGCAAATTAAGGGTCTGACTGGTTCAAACGCAGCGGTTGCGGTTGCGGTTGCGGGAGTTTGTGGATGCGGACGGTTGCGGTTTCTAGCGGTTTTAAGAGATTTGTACGACTGGTACTGCGGTTAAAAATTGGTGCGTTTGCGGGTGACTTATGACTGGTTACCTATCAAATGCGGTAACAGTCAAATAATAAATTAACAATATTTACATTTAATATAATTATAAAATATCAAAAATCATAAAATTAATAATAAATATAAAATTTATATTTAGAAAGTTATAATTTTAATTTTTGAAAATTTATTGAATTTTTTTTATTATAAAATTTTATAATATTAATTAAAATATAATAGATATATTTTAATATTTTCATAATATCAATTTTAAAATTTTTATTAAATATTTTTACTTTTGTATATATATTGTTTTAAAAAAAAGAAAAAAAATTTACCCTCCCGCAACCGCCCGCAACCGCTAGCTGGAGCCAGCTTTTGAATTTATGAGATTCAGAGCGGTTTGAAGCGGTTTATAGCGATTTGAGTGATTGTTGAAAACCGCCGATAACCGCTATCAACCGCAAAAGCTGCGTTTGCGGGTGGTAGCGGGAAAACCAGTCGCCCCCTAAATCAGCCAATGAAATATGATTCTTTTGCCATGTCACTATTTATTGAATCCAATAAAACACTTCATCTTCATTGTTCTTATTGAAGTCTCTAAAACTGCCGGTATCCTACATTTAAGAACCTCCATTTTTTTAAACTTAATTCTCTTCGTTGATCCTTGCAAGATGAGAGACAATGACGTTTCAACTTCTGTTGTTTCTCTCTTTATAACTCTTTCGCTGAATCTTAGCCAAAGGTATCACTTCTTATAATTTGGAATCCTGCTAAATTTTAGATGTAATATTTAGTTTACAAAACGAAATAAAATAACCATACACTACATTCTCATCTTTATTGTGTTAATCATGTTATTCTTTTTTGGTTTCGTATGATGGAAACCTATTTTACAACACATAATCCATGATACATTTGAGAAACTAAAAATAAAAACTTAAAGAAAAAATAAAAATAGAAAACTGTATACTACAAAATATATGCAAAACATAGTAAAAAACGTTAGGTTTAAATGTGTCAGACAAGAATATATTCTAAATTTACACTATTAAAAAGGGAATATAAGCTCCATTGAACCTATCCACCTCAGCAAATTAAATCATCCAATGAAATATGATTTTTTTTTTGCCATGTTACTATTTATTGACATGATTTTTTTGCCATGTCACTATTTATTGAATCCAATAAAACAGTTCATCTTCATTATTCTTATTGAAGTCTCTGAAATTGCCGTTATCCTATATTTAAGAACCTCCATTTTTTAAAACTTAATTCCCTTCGTTGATCCTTCGTGTTTCAAAAAAAAAAATTCCCTTCGTTGATCCTTCCAAGATGAGAGACAATGACGTTTCAACTTCTGTTGTTTCTCTCTTTATAACTCTTTCGCTGAATCTTAGCCAAATGTATCATTTCTTATAATTTGGAATCCTGCTAAATTTTAGATGTAATATTTAGTTTACAAAACAAAATAAAATAACCATACACTACATTCTCATCTTTATTGTGTTAATCATGTTATTCTTTTTTGGTTTCGTATGATGGAAACCTATTTTATAACACATAATTCATGATACATTTGAGAAACTAAAAATAAAAACTTAAGCTTTTTTCAAAAATAAAAAATAAAAATAGAAAACTTTGTACTACAAAATATATGCAGAACATAGTAAAAAATATTCGGTTTAAATGTGTCAGACAATAATATATTCTAAATATACACTAAATACAATCTAGAATGCAAAAATATACATACAAAAATGACAAGTTTTACCAAATTATATCATATCATTCGCATGTAAATGCCCACGTAGTATATGCATGAAATATTATGTTCAAATAATATAAAAATTGTCAAATCACAATGATCCAAATAACATACCACTATTTTACAGGAATAGATAAATATGCAAAGTTATAAATTTTAAAATTACAAGTAACACGTAAAATTGTAGGACAAAACAACTGAGTCCAATAAATAAAATTACATAAAGTTAACGAATTTTTAAAAACAAATGCAAAAACAATACAAAATATAAACCGCGCGTAGCACGATTAAAGAATCTAGTTATTATATATGCTTAATTTATGCAAGATTGAAACTAAATTTCCCATTTATTTAACAGAAGACTCTTGTACGAGCCTAACGGAAAAAAGAAGAAGATAAAACTCCAACTGTAATAAACGACAACAGATGAAAAGCCAAATTACTACATTATATGGGTTCATAGCCAACACGTTTGGAAAGTTCCTTTTGCTCGAGAGACCACGCACACACACACACAATTCACATTTATTCTTGGTATTATATTTTTTTTTGTTTCGACAAACATCATCGTAGTTCTCTCTTAAAAGATAGGACCAGCAGCGAGAATCTCCTCGGTAAGTTTACCATCCACACCAATCTTTTGATTAGCAAACGTCTCAAAGTTCTTCTTGAACAAACCTCCCAGCTTCAACAGAGTTTCTTTATGTGCTTTCTTATCAGACCACTGCAAATTTTTCATCAAACCAAACAAATATGGTTTCATTATTCAATCTGTTACTAGTATTCTTTTTTTTTTTTTTTTTTAAAAGAAGATTTTGCAGAAACTAACCGAGTTGACAGGATCCAGGATCTCCGAAGGTATCCCTTCAATCTCAGTTGGGATTTCAAACCCAAAGATATCTGTTTTCTTGTAGTTAGCCTCCAACAAGCTCCCTGAATGGATTGCATCGATGATCTTCCTAGTATACGCCAGCTTGATCCTGTTTCCAACACCGTAGCTGCCACCGGACCAACCAGTGTTAACGAGCCATCCAGTAGCGCCTTGCCTCTTCATCTTCTCGGCTAACATAGCCGCATACTTTGTTGGATGCAACATTATGAAAGCTGCACCAAAGCATGCTGAGAATGTTCCTGTTGGCTCCTTTATGCCGTCCTCCGTGCCCGCAACCAGAGCAGTGTAACCACTGATGAAGTGGTACATGGTTTGTGCAAGATTCAGCTTGCTCACAGGCGGGAGAACACCAAAGGCGTCACATGCCAGAAGAATCACGTTTTTCGGGTGTGGACCAACGCACGGTATTTTCGCGTTTGGGATGAACTCAATAGGGTATGCAGCACGTGTGTTCTCTACAAAGCAAGAAAAATCGAACAATGATCACTCTATTTTAAAAATATATATATCAAAAGGTTTGGGCCAAAGCTGATCATGTAATATTAGTTTCGTCCTAGTGGTCGGTTATTTTTTCAGTTGAGCTAGGGATGGACACTTTAGCCGATATCCGAAGTGGCACCCGAACCCGATCCAAAAAACCTGAAATCCGAACAGAAGTAGCATAATACCCGAACGGATATTGAATACCCGAACCCAAACAGATAATATCCGAATCCGAATGGATATCCGAAGATAACCGAACATATGTATAATTAACCTTATATTTCTAGTTTGCATCTCTCATTTTATATAAAATATTTATATTGTAACTACACATACTTTAAGTTCATATAATATACATACAATTACGGAAAAAATGATTTACTACTCACTAAAACTGCATATACAATTACGGAAAAAATGATTTACTACTCACTAAAAATGCATGTCAAATTTTTTATTTCAAAAATTAACAAAAAGTTACATCCAAAATTTGAAAACAATAACTAAATTAATGTTTTTTTGGTTTTGAAATGTTATGTCCAAAAACAAAAAATAGTTAAGTGAAAGTTATATTAACTAAGGTCACTCAGTTAATATTAAGGAAGAAGAACAGAAACAAAAGACTTTATTTTTTTAAGTAAGTTGTTTCAAAAAAAATAAAAAGACTTTATTTTTTTTTTTACCTGTAACGGATTTATCAGAGTAATCAACTTCTCTGGTATGTTCATCAAACACAACATTTTCCAAAACTGCAAAGAGATTAAATCAGAACCATATTGTTATATAACTGACTTGTGTTTTTTTGTTCTTGAAACAGTTGTTATGTATTATCATTACCTGTTCCAAACTTGATGGCGTTCCAAATATCAGGCTCCTTCTCCCTCGAAAGATCAACGCACTTAGCATAGCATCCACCCTCAATGTTCGAAACACCAGTCTCAGTCCAACAATGCTCATCATCTCCTATCAGGTACCTGTTGTGATCAGTAGACAGCGTCGTCTTCCCGGTACCTGAAAGTCCAAAGAAGAGAGCAACATCTCCATCTTTTCCCATGTTGCAACCAGAGTGAAGGGAGAGAATCCGACGCTTAGGCATCAGGTAATGCATCACACTGAAAAGTCCCTTCTTCATCTCACCAGCATACTGAGTGCCGAGTATCACCAATTCCCTCCTGCTAAGATTCAAGTCTACGCTAGTGGACGATGTCATGTAATGAGTGTAACGGTTACACGGAAACTGTCCAGCGTTGTATATAGTGAAGTCAGGAGTACCGAAGCTCTCAAGCTCCTCCGGTGTTGGCCGGATACACCTGCCACCCTCACCAGTTAGTTATCCAGTTACAGACCAAACAATAAAGGATTGTTTTTTTTTTTGGACTTACATGTTGTGCATGAAGAGTGAATGGTAAGCTCTAGCTGAGACAATCCTGACTTTGATTCTGTTCTCCGGGTCCCAGTTCAAGAACTGATCATTCACAAACACCTATACAATCCCCCAAACAGTAACAACAAGTTCATCAGCCGCTAAAGATCACATAGGTTCATTCAAAGTTAGTTTTATACCTTCTCCAAGGAGTTCAAGTAATCAACGGCTCTTTCTCTGTTCACCGTGAAGGTATGTTCATCCATTTCGATATTCGGCGAGCCCCTGAATCAAATTAAAAAAAAAATAAATAAATCTTTGATCGAATATCATACACTGAAACAGAGCAAAACAGTGCAAAACAGAGCAAAACAGAGGAAAACAGAGGATAAAC